>NC_061522.1:18980000-19097500 GCF_022379125.1 Scophthalmus maximus
TACGTTCCAGCACTCTGTGTCACGAGGCCAAGTTGAAGTGCGTTTAGTCACATATTCCTCTGCGGAAGTGTCGAATGGCACCCGGTCAAGTGGGTCCCACTGACTGACCTGGAATGTCTGGATTCCCGTCTCCTGGTTTTGTTTTTTCGTTGACACAAAAACCGTGGGGCAAAATGGAGGCTGCTCGTCAGGGGCCCCTCCACGTGTGTGGTGTTGGATCACTTAGAAGATGGAGGAGGGGAAAGAGGATGCCTTGCCTTTTACTCACACTTGCCTCAGAGGGGGTCAAAGGTGAAACATTCCTCACTGAGCGGCAAGTGCCTGGGAACCACTTCCTAGCTGCGCTCCCCCCTCAGTCAGAAATACGTTGAGACACGGGAGCCGCAGGGCAGTGGGGAATTAGCCTCGAAACAAAGAGACAATTTCACAATGAACCTTGCCCACAGTATCTCTTGCCTTTTTCCAGCTTAGATCTTTGCTTTTATTCAGGGACCAGCAATGCCGGGAGGAGAGTGAGCACAGCCAGTAAACCTGTGGCTCCTGCCGCGATGTAATATATATGCGTGTTACACAAGCTCTGCTCTGCAACGGGAGAAATTCAGAGCACGTAGGTTACGAGCAACAACAGCAGCCCCTCCCCATGCGGTCCAGAGAGAGCGAGCCTGTTATGTGTGAGTTTGGCCGCAGAGATGGGTGTGTGCTCTGACGTCAATGCCATCTCCCTATCGCCCCCCTATCATTTTTCCTCTGCCACCCATGCACATAGTTATGCGCCGCATAAAGGCATCGCAGGGTTTCCAGAGTGAACGTGAATTAATGTTGCATGAAAACCACTGGGGCTTTCATAATCCGATTTTATTTTTTTAGGGGGGGGGGGGGGGGGGTGGCGTATTCAAGTTTGTCCCTTTTTTATTCCTCCTGCCGCAGTTTGTGCAGAATTTCTCTCATTTGCACCGAATTCGTTCCCCCCGTCACCAAATCGTTCCTCTGCCTCCTCCCTCCCTCACCTCTTTCTGTCGCTCTATTTTTAGAGTGCACTCTAATACTCTCTCTCCCTCTCCTGCCCTCCCTCCCTCCCTCCCATGCAGTCCCACTGACCTATTTTATGGCGCACCGTCAAAGACAGGAGTGTTTACCGCTTAGCACCGTTTCTAGGTCAGTGGGACAGCGCAGACGTATGCGTGCTTCCTTCCCGCCCGCCTTTGTTTCTGACCCCTCCTCCTCCTCCTCCTCCTCCTCCTCCTCCTCCTCCTCCTCTCCTGCAAGTCTTTATGAAAATTATTCAGGGTTTGGGGGGAGAGAGGGGGGCTGACCCCACATTTTTCCACATCTGTTGGCGGTTGTGTCCAAATCCCCCTTCTGTTTAACATAGCTCCAGTTCCTCGAGAAAGGGAGACAAACAAGAGACGGAAGAAAGCTTGTGTAGCCACTCGCAGTAAAATTTGATTCATCTTCCCTGCGCTCTGCCCCCCGAGTTATTATATCACAGGCATGTGTAAATAAATAGTTAATAATTCTTAGCCGTGGTCAAGCTGTTTCACAGTCACGATGTGGGGATTTTTTTCGAATGTGAGATTACGTAACTGGGTCATTGACTCTGGGTGGAAGCAAGAGCAATATCGTCGTATGCAGTCTGGAGAAGACGATAGATTAAAATAGTTATGTGCAGTGGCTCTGCGGTGCAGAGTAGGTGCTCTCTGATATGGGAAGGTTACACTGCACCGTCAAAAGAAGGTGGAGTTTTTCCACCATTTGTGCTACTCTGTATGGGATGGGAGGGTGGGTTTTTTTTGTTCTTTTTTTTGTCACGTGGAGATTCTTTGTTCAGGTCTCTGCCTTTTCTGCCTGTGTCATGCCGGATCGCAGTTTCCAGGCTTCGCTACAATACAGAGACAAAAACCAGGCACTGCTTGTTGCAACACCCTCAAATTCCTCTCTATCCTCTCATGTCTTACATGTCAGAGTAAACCCCCACCCCCCCCCCAAAAAAAAAAAACTGAATGTAGGTCACATTTTTGCCCTTGATGCCAGGGAGTGGCAGCATTTGCTGCTTTAATCGACGCACAGTAAAGTGCGCACAGTAATAGTGTGTGTGTGGGTGTGGGAGTGGGTGTCATTAAAAGATGTTTCATGTTTGTAAAGGACTCTGGGGCTCAGTGTAATTATGTGTTTTTAATCACTGCATATCAACTGTGAACGTCGTGCAGTGAGAGAACTGGAGGGAGCTTAAAAACAAGTGCAGATCCAGTTATTACATAACTCCTGGACTGCTGTCAACATCCGTCCGTGCTGCGTTCAGCGTTGTTGTTGTTCACTGTGGGTTGGTCAAAGCTTCGTGTTGAGCTGCGACGAAGCATAATGAGGCTCATCCCAGTGTTGTGTAATTTCAGACAGTGTGACGGCCTCCACGGAAAGGGAGCCATTACAGCTCCGATAGACCCAGAGCCCTGCAGCAGCACATGTATGTTAAGTTTTGCACAGGCCTGTGTGTGTGCTGCTGCTCAGACCCGAAACCAACCCCTTTGTTTTCCTCCTGTGAAGTCTAGAAAACAAGAAAGACAACCATTGTGTTATTTATGTAATAGATTTTTTTGGCACAGGTTGAGTTGTGATAAACAGACTGTGTATTGATGTCAAGCCTTAGAGATTACACTAGGATTTGCTCTACAGTTCATATTTTAAGTCTAATATGACTTATATGACTAAAATGTAAATGTACTAACCACAATGAACTGCATTGGTTTTTACAGCTAATCCAACTCTCTCTCTCCCTCTCTCCCCACCCTCTTTCTGTCCCAGGTAGTACTCAGCAAACTGAAGCCACATCCTCAGGGAGTGCCGAAGTAGACCGACTGACCTACATCCTGTGTGAGACACTGAGAGAAGCAAGGCAGGGGCCTGACAGCCACCACTGTTCTGCTGAAGATTGAGGAAGACGCTAATAATCTCCCAAAAAAACCCGACACTTCCAGCGAGGCTCCGGAAACCGCTTAAAAGAGAGATCACCAAGCCAACTGGAAGACTCTCCTCTCAAAATCTGAACTGGTTTCTTTTTTTTCGGTCCCTTGTACACAACACTAGTTCAATGTCTGAGGTTTTTGTGGAGTTCCACCTCTTTTTAATCTTCCTGGCTAATATGGACACTTGAACGTTTTGATCTTGACAAATACGCAACAGATATCAATGAGGCGATCCCTTCAAGGAGCACAAATACCTCGTCAAGAAATCTTTGCTGATCCAGCGACATAGGTCACACTCAGTAACAAAGCAGAAGGCTTACACAGTATCGTTTCACATTTTTTTCCCTCCCCCCTTTGCCCTTTGCTAGAGTCAAACTCTGGCCACCAGCTGGGAAAAAATGGAAAGTCTAAGTCTGCACCTCCCGTCCCCGAGCAACAATAATACCATGGAAGTAGACAATTTTTCTTCCTACAGCGGGAGCCTTCCATCCCCTGTTCCTGAAAGTGGAGGGCGGGCCAGCCGCCAGGCTAAAGGTAGCAAGAATAACCTGAGCTCCCGTCGCAAGCGAGAATTCATTTCTGATGAGAAGAAAGATGCTTCCTATTGGGAAAAACGGAGGAAGAACAACGAAGCGGCCAAGCGCTCTCGGGAAAAGCGTCGCCTCAATGACATGGTGCTCGAGAACCGGGTCATGGCGCTGAATGAGGAGAACGTCCGCCTGAAGACTGAACTCCTTCAGCTCAAGTTGCGCTTTGGCCTCATCAGCACGGCCTCCTACATGGAGAAAAGTCAGCAGATCTCCAACAGCAGTGCGGCAATGTGCAGCGCCGCTGGTAACGACGGCACCCCGAACAGTAACACCTACCTCTCAAGCAGCGGATACTCCAGCGCGTCCCAGGTGATGCTGAACTCTGACTCGTCTGAACCCGAGCAGTCAAGCTGTGGTGAGCGCCACGCCGCGCTCCACAGCTACTCCCCCCGGGGCTCCGTCTCCGACATGTCGGACGCCTCCTCCAGGGACAGCCCCGAGCCCATGGGCTACAACATCAAGACGGAGCCCTCAAGTATGGAGATGGCCACGCTGGAAAACAACGGGATTCCCGATAATGGGACTTACCATGGCAACCACACTGCTTTGGTTTCTCCCCACCAGCAGAGCAACCCATTGGCTGAAAGTGCCATGGACTACCAACACCACCAACTGCAGCAGCAGCAGCAGCAGCAGCAGCACCACATGGAGGCCTCCAGCCCCGCTCCTCAGGCCACCTCTGCACAGAGGAGCGTCATCCTGTACCGCTCCAGCAGCGGCTGTTACCCCATGGAGAGCCAGAGGTCGGAGGAGCAGCACCCCTCGGCCTCAAAGTTCTCTGACTGCACAGTGAGCGTCACAGAGGTCGCCGAGAAGCTTGAGAGGACGAAGACTTTGGACTCGCCTCAGTATGAATACGCCAACGGTCACGCTGAGTCGGCGGAGGAGCTGCAGGAGAAGTACAATCCCGCCGCCCAACAGCACCGCGACAGCCACCATCACTACAGCTACGAGGATCAGGAGGACAGTCGTCAGCACCAGAACCCCTTCGCCCCTAATCTGATCCACAACACTGAGGAGGGCAAGTCCTCCTTCGCGCAGCACAACAGCTACCTCAACACACTGGACGAAGAGCCCCCGGTGCTCACCTACGAGGGAGGCCCCCGGGCTGAGGGTTTCTACCAGGAGAACTCCTCCGCTAAAGACACCTCCTCCAGCGACGGGGACCCTCGCAGCTCTGACAAAGAGGCCTCCACGGACGACGAGTCCCCCTCCTCGTCCTCCTCAGACACCAGCAGCTACCACCAGAAGGCAGCGGGGGCGACTGGTTCGCACGGAGAGTGCCACGCCGAGGTCAAGGGCACTGCTCTGCCGCACAAGCTCCGCCTCAAGTACAGAGCGATGTCCAATGGGGCGGCGGGGGCGCAGGTGGAGGGCCTGTTCAACACGTCCATGTCCCCCTCTCCCACCTTACCACAGCACCCTTACCTCGCTCTACCCAGCAACCCTCACAGCGGCCAGGCCAATGGGGAAAGCAAAGAGAACGAGTACGCAGATGTGTTCAGGCCGCCCGTGAGCGAAAGGGCGGAGGTGAAAAAGGGATCCAGCAGCGGGAGAGGCGGGCGCAATAAGAGGCGTGACTAAGGACAAATGGGAGCAGCCTGAACTTTTTCTTATCACCTCTGTTGTCTATAGACAGACAACTACTACTAGGACTCACATCGCCACCTTACAAGACAGAAGTGACGTCGGTGATCTGTGTGAGGTGCAGTCAGAATGTGATTTCACAATGGACTTTCACTGTGTCACCTGTTCCCCCTTCCCTCTACTCTCTCCTACCTCCCACCCGGCCCTCCATGTAAAAACACTTAAGGAGGGAGGGGACGGAATGAAAACTCTACAGAGATGGAGTCTGGGGTGTTTCTCTGGTGGAATATTAAAACAATACTCAATTATTCATGGCTGTGAGCTGCCTCGGTGGCCGGCCAGCATCTACTGTGGCATTTTGGAAACATTCCTTTGACCAAAGATACACATCCTTCCTTTTTGGCAAAGAGTCACATTCTTCCTCTGAACACGTCAGTACCATTTGATTCCCCCACCCCCCTCAAAAAAAAACCTTCTCATCATCCGAACACAAGTCCTCTTTACGTCTGAAGCACTTAGATTGTATATTACTGTGACATATAAATTTGCATATATGGAATATATATTTTACGAAGAAAAAAACGTGGCAGAAAAACAAAACAAAAAGCAGCGGGAGAAAAGGAAGTTGTAGACTTCCAAAGTGATTGGTTTGTTCTTGTCGAGACACCTTGTACAGTCCCTCTTTGTCTAGACGATGCCTCAAAGATTAGTTCAAAGTATGAGCCGCAACTTGTTTTTAAAAAAAAGAAGAAAAGAAAAGAAAAAAAAAACCAGAAGAATGGTACACTTTTTTCAGACTCAGCTCGGGTTCCTCGTTCAGGTGATCCAAGCTCTCTGACACTCAGAACTGTCGAAGCGGTCTAGGCCAGTTATTCTTGTATCAACCAAGGCTATGCAGTCACACATTGCTGTCGGCAAAACCTGACAAGCACAAGGCGAGCCCCGTTCGCCAGCCGTGCCACAGAAATCAACACAACTTCATTTTTCTCCGGTTCTCCGGTCGTAAAAAAAACCAGCAAAGCTGCTCTTCTCTCTTCATAAGGTGCCTCTTTTATCGTGTCGTCCCTCGTCCCCCACATCGGCCCAACGTCTTAATGATCCCACTCACGTCTGCACTGAGTTGTTCTAGCGATAGTAGCTGCAGTAGATCACACGCGTCTGTACAAGTTTTAACTGTTTCACTTCCCTGGTGCCTGCCTCTGGTCACTATGTATAAATGTAAAGTTGTCTCTCGATCTCTTGTATACTGCTGTCATTTATTTTTATTTTTATTTTATTAATATTGTTATTTTCTATTATATTCTGTTATTATTTTTGGTTATTATTATGTGTACTTTTCTGTCATGCCTATTGTGTCATTTTTGCTCTATGCTCTTCCTGGTTGTGCTGTGTATTTAACCCTCGCTGCCCTTCGCCCCAGTTACCATTTGTACTATGTGTTACTGTATAACCCGTGCTGTTCGCCGAAAGGCTTTCTAAAATGAGAAAAAAAAGATAATTCATTTAAGGCTTGTCCAGAAGTGATTATGTATCGTTATACATCACGTGGATATGCAAAATGGTTACAAAAAAAAAAGACCCACTCAGTTTTGAATGTGAAAGATTCAAAGTGAGGGGGAAAAAAATAAAAAGGTTGTTGAATTTACAAATGTCTCATGAAATATTTGTGTCTCTCTTATGAAATGCTGACGCACACACAAACACTCGCATCCAGACCAGGCTCGTTTTTTCTTCTAGCATGACACCAAGTAGCGGATTCACAGCTCGCAGACAACAACATCCCAGTCTGCCGGTGCAGCTCGGTGTGAGTCGACACGGCCAGAAACACTTCTCCGCTTCGTCACCGAGCAGCCCACTGCCTACTGGCACAGATTCTCTGAAGTGAACTGAAATATGGGAAAAATACACCACAGTGTGTGGTGCTTCAGTGCAGGAGGGAATCCGTTGTCCAAACCGAACCTCGGCTCGAATAGTCACGTCGTGTTTTTGAACTGACAGTCACAAAATACATGACTCCAGTGTAAACAACGAAGTACACCTTGTATTTCGAAAAACAGACTGTGTTCCCACAAGAGTCTATTCATTGGTTAATATATCTTTCTTTAAACTGTAAAAAAACACAAAAGTTGGGCAGTTAATTCAAACAGAAAAAGGGACAGAATTAATAAGACACTGAACAATTATTTTACCTTGACTGAAAACAAGAGTTTTTAATTTTTGATTATAAAGTACTAAACATGCGGTGCATTTTAAACCATTTTTTGATTTTTGAGCAAAGATAGAACTGCCTTTTTTTTTACATCAACTTAACTGGAAGCCTTAATACTAAATATAATGTAGTGTTGCATCAAAAGAAGCAGTTCCACGTTAGCGGTTATGATACTTTTGCTTTCTGGGTCCGGTCACAATTGCACAACACCATGAAACCAATAATGTGTCTTACGTTGACAAAAAATGGAGAGACAGAGAGAGAGAGACAGAGAGATATCACAGAATGTGTGAGTGCAACAAGCAAAAAAACAAGTTACACAACTGCCTTGGGAGGAATGTGCGTCAGACTGTAAAGTGCAGCAGCCTGCATCTGACCCTGCTGCTAATGGAACAATAGCTGATGGGAACTGAAAGCTGGCATGGGGCAGAGCTTGCCACTGACGAGGGTTACATAAGAGCCATTATAGCGAGGGGAGAGCCTATCAGACCACAGAGCTGCTGCAATACCAGGGAAACGCCCCGAGTTTCTTGAGATTCTCAGGGAAGGCAACTGCGGAGCCTGACATGAGGACAAACAAGGGGAAAACAGTGAAAACAACAACAACAACACACCTGTGCACATGTTTTCATGCTCCCAGGTTTCATCCAACACCCGGGGGGGCTTCGTGTTGTGCATGTTCGTGATACTTCCAAGTGTACAGTGACAGAAGCTCACTTTTGCATCTCTCCTGCAACAGATAAGAGGAAGGATGTAGCTGTGTGAAAGCAGCTGACCACAGGCGTTTTGTCACTAATGTGCAAATCAAATGAGTTTTCACTTCTGCACTCCATGTCACACCAGCCGGAGCGAGGAGACGTTCACTGTGAGAACCTGCAGTGCTTTGTGGGGCACTTTCCTTTCCTCCTTTCCTCCCCTAAACCCTTTCCCTGCCCACCTCCCTCCTCTCCTCTCCTCTCCTCTCGTCCCCTCTCCCTATCTCTTGTTTTCTCTCCCCACTTCACTCCTTCCCTTTTTCCCCCAACCCCGTCTTTGAGCTGTAAAAGCTGCTTTGTGTTCCGCGGAGACTTTTGAAATTACGGGGCCAGGAGAGTAAAAGTAGGTCAGTGAGGAGGATGTAGGGGAGGGAGGGGGGGGGGGGGCGGAGGGGGTGAGGAGAAAGAGAGAGAGAGTTATTCACAGTGGGAGGGAGGGAAGGAGGGGCGGGGGGGGGGTTACGTCACATGCCTCTACAGGGTAAACTTGAGCAAACCACTCAGAAAAAAACCCTCTCTCTTGTTGCTGCATGAGGGAGAAGGTCACACACACACACACACACACATGCACACACACACACACACACATGCACACATACGCACACATACGCAGACACACACACACACACACACACCAATGTGTCAGTTTGCTTTTTCAAATTGACATTTACCTTTAAAATAAACCCCACACACTGACTGATGAATTACTCTGATAGGATGACGTAGTGGAAAGCTCCATAACCTTTTTTTTTTTTTTTTTAAATGGTAACGTTTTTGTATATAACTGCTGTTATTTGCTGCTATTTCTAGTTTCGCGAGTTTCTATACAGTCTCTGTGCCAAGCGTTGCAGCCAAAGTCGAAATGATTTTTTGTTTAACTGCAATTTGGGCGGGTTTTCTTTCTTTTTTGTTTTGGTTTGCAGACATTTGAACCCCTTGAGCACACTCAAGCTGGTTGAGAAGTGACTCAGATGACAGACATTTGTTCAGATAGCACACTCCGGACAGTTCAGTTTGACCTCATTTGTGTATTTCTCCATTGTTTTACCCGCCACGCGCCACCTGAAGCCCCCTGTCTCTCTCAGTGGAGGGTACGACCCAGAATGGTCAAAATGAAGAAGTTAAAGAAAAAGCTGGTAGGCCATGGCAAAGAGTCTGTGTGTGTGTGTGTGTGTGTGTGTGTGCGTGAGAGATGGGGGGGGGGTTTGGCCCTGCGCCGCCTGCGGTGATCAACAGCCCTGGTTATGTAACTGGGAAGCTGCAGTATGTAGGTCAGCAGCACAGGGAGAGCCAGGGATGGGGTAGGGAGGATGGAGTCAGGGAGTGCGTGTTCAACTCTGCGTCGGTATATATATATATATATGGGTGTCTGTGCGTGTGTGTGTGTGTGTTCACATCTCTGAATTTAAGATTTGAGTCATTGCAGCTCGCCACCCTCGCTGTGCAGTTTATATCCCGTGGAGCAGATGTCAAATACCATCACTCGCTGCAGAAATGTCAGCTGCGAAAAAAGGCTGAAACTCAATAGCTGAGAGAAGGAAATCGTCGGGAGGTCGACGCCGCAGAAGCCCATTGCGTAACGGAGCTGGACTGACCCAGCTCTCAGCGTTACATGCCTGTCCGTTGGTGTGTGTTTGTTCTTCCCAATCTGTCCCTCAAAAACGTTGTATCAAGGTTTTGCATCATCTCATGTGAAAGATATGTTTTAGAAAAAAACCTTCGCAAAGGTTCTGATCCTTAAAAAAAATAAAATCTGTCCGCTTGAATTGATTAAGATCAGCCAGAAAACTGTTAAAGCTACTTATGATGAATATAATCTGATATTACACTAGAATTATGCATTCACAACTTTTCTAAATAAGGAAAATAAATCACCCAGGAATGCAGTTAATCATTCATGAAGCACTTTGCAGCAAGACTGGACGTGGTTCTGACCAAGCAGCTCAGTGAGACTCACTGG
This sequence comes from Scophthalmus maximus, assembly GCF_022379125.1. Lineage (NCBI taxonomy): Eukaryota > Metazoa > Chordata > Actinopteri > Pleuronectiformes > Scophthalmidae > Scophthalmus > Scophthalmus maximus. Next base: position 18,990,062 of record NC_061522.1, read on the forward strand.
AGCTATTGATAAACTTTGGGCACAGTGTGTGAATGTCATCCCCTTATAAATAATGTCCCGGAATGATGAATGTAATCATTTGAATAAATATCTGGTGTTGTGAGTAAGTTTGGTTAACACGCTGAGAAATTCAAACTGCTCTGATCAGATGAAGTGCACATTCTTCAACCGACCACCACGATATCAGCACAAACAACAGAGCTGTATATTTCATTTACAGTACGAGAAAAATGTGGCTCTGATTTGCACATGGCTTCAGGAAGCCCTAGAGAGAAATCAGAGCGAGGGGGGGGGGGGACTTGTCTGTTGGACATGCTTGGCTGGCTGCGATTCAGCGGAGAGTTATGTTGCCTGCCATGACCCATTCGATCCGGGCTGCCTCTGCCCCACACAGCTCTGTGAAATAGGCCAGGAAATGTAATGTGTGCGAGTGTGACATACAGTATGTTTGTACAGTTATGATTCAAAGGCCAACTTCACGCACGCACGCACGCGCACACTCACTCAAGTTGTGCATTTCTGATATGAAAGTAGGCCACTAGGAATAACTGTGTGTTTGTATGTGAGGGATGAATCAGCTCCATGTTATGCAATGTTGAAACCCCCCTTGGGTCCCATTACCATATCTTGTGCCCTTGTGCTGCAGGAAGTAGCCTTTTGGGGCGTGTGTGTGTGTGTGTGTGTGTGTGTGCGAATGAAGGAAGGGACAGTCATATCCTCCCAACTACTGACTTAAGCTCTTTGTAAAGTGTATCTGTACAAGATCCCATTTCAGGAAGATGTTGCAACTGAGCTCAGTCCACTTTTGGACAGGTTGGTTTAGAGCAGATATGATTAGCACATGGGAACATATGTCCTATCAAGTTGTTTTCTAAAAAAGTAAAGTATTAACACCATTTTTCTGGGCGAAAAAAATAGAATTTCAACAATTGAAAAGTTATATTGTAACTGAGTTACTGAATGAATAAAATACCATTAGCAGGTCCGTATGGTAAACACGGAGGTACAGCTAGCAGCTGGCTAGTTTATCTTAGTACAAAGTTGGTTGCCTGGCAACTTCACATTGACAGTGTTAATGAGTGATAAGCGAATTTGCTAATCTCAGAATGTACCCCCCCATGTTTTTTTTTTATGAAAATCAATGTACGTCATAATTAACAGAAATCGGCAGGCAAGACGTCAGTACATTCATAAAATCATTACGTGTTGCTTATGTTTTTGAATATTCGAAAGGGGCTTTACAGTGACGCTGTCCGCCAACGAAGAGCGTCACGCCATCTGACGCAATCCCCAATACTGATTCTGTCCAGACACACAAGTTTGCCATGTAGCCGTCGGAGAGCTCTGACTCAGGCGCTGTGTGAATGCCCCTCCTGGTCTCCCACGTACAAAGATTCATATTTTGTGAGCGGTGAGTGTACAGTGCAAATATTTTACTGGCACCAGGGGAGCGCTGATGAACACGTGGGGCTCAAGTGCACCGTTTTAAATCCAAGCTGCCACGTTGCTCCATAAAGTATTTAACTGGAACAGTTAACTCACTGGACATCAATAAAGTTAATTAAACACAGAGAGGTGGGAGGCCGTACCTGCCATCATGAGGAACTCCAGAGGCACTTTACAGGAAGGCAAGAGAGCATTTATATGTTGTTTTCAATAAAGATTTGTCCAACATTATTATTACAATACAGTCCTTTCTCTAGCCAAGCCAATACGTTCAACGTTAATCGTCTGGGTTTGCCAAATTTGGACATATCTTCCAAATTTATGGAACCTTTTAGTACCTCATTCCTTGTTTGTGTTACTATACCTGCACTCTGCCGGTCTGCCCGGCAATTAAACTCTATAGTGGGAGCCAAGGAGGGAATTTAGTACTAAAATCCAATAATTTGGTTATCACAGGGTGCCGAATAAGCCTCGGGGATCCTTGCAAGGAAATGATTTCTATACATCTTTCAAAATTCAAAGTGCATATGGGCATGTGTTCGGATGGAATTCAAGCCTTTGGCCTAAATATCTACCTCAAGTCGATGCTTTGCCGCAGATGCAGCGCACATACATCAGGAATAATTATGCACGATTGGCATTTTCCACATAAGCCAAAACTATTGGAGCTGGAGGAGCCTGGCAGACAAAACAACATGTTGGTGCTGTGCGGCGAGTGAGGTAACCTGCAGCTCTTCGTGGTGGTTATTAAGTGGATTAACCCCTTTAGATAAGTCTCAGCCATTTCTCCCATCTGTCTACTGTTACAACATAAACCTGCTAATGTACAACGACCGCAGGACACACACATGCACACACACAAACACACACACACACACACACACACACACACACACAAGGACTGTTGAGAAGACCATGTGAGCAAATCTTCTCCAACTGACCTATTGCGCTGTATATCTGTGCGTGACTGGACAGGCACACAAGTTACAACACGTATACACACACACGCACGCACACACACACACACACACACTGAAAGCTTGTCCACGTCACATGCTTGCATTTGTACCGCAGAGACCCTCGCACAGTAGTGGCCTCTGCCTCACATGCAAAAAACACGCACCCACAACCTAATCTGTGATTAGTCGTTGGTTATTATTCCCAGTTGAGTGATCAGGAGACATACAGTGCTGACACCGCGTACAGTGCTGACACAAAGAGGCGGAGTTAGTGACGCGTGACTTTGGACATACAGTATCCGTACGTACGAAGGGACATATGACAAAAACATGTATATAGATTTGTCACCGCGTTGACGCTGTTGAAGGTGCAGCTCAGTTTTTGTGACATTGGATTTTGCTTCTTCTGACGAAGGCCAAAAGAAAGACATGAAAAATGTAATCTGAAACACATGAAAGACACACTTTCCTACAGTTACATGGGAGAAGAGCGTCATCATCATTAATCTTTATATAACAGCAAAAACAAAACAACAGATGAAACTAAATGATTATTATGAGTATGTGGAACCCTGACCACACCACCACACCCCCATGTCTCAGTACTCATACACAGTGACATACCTGTGGATTATAGAAACCAAGGAGGTTGTGTCTTCATTATTGTTTTTCCATCTCTGTAAGCAGAATTCTTAAAAAGATACAGTTAAACTGTTAAATGTCGAGAAAGGAAAACCAGATGAGCTTTTGGCACAGACAGTGCCACCATGTTGTCATTCATAAAGCCAATAACTCGTGCGAAGCATCAAGGGAAAACGTCTCCTCCCTGGATTTCTTTGTCTTGGACTTCTCTCCACACTCAGGCCACCCAGAGCATATCTTCTGAAATTAGAAAAACATGTAGAACAAATGTGGGCTTCCAAATTGACCTGAAATGACCCTGAATTCTCAGCATTGCTGCAACAACACGATGAATATAAACAGCTCAGTCAAACTCATTCATTTTTGCTCCAAGCTTCCCTTTTCCGCCATTAAAACACACGAAACGCAAATGTAAAACGCGCCTCAGCAGCTTCTCTGGGTGAACCTGGGGTGAGCCGAGACTCGTTTGTATTCGCCTCTCGAACGACACCAGTTTCCCGAACGCTACTCTGCGCGTCAGGTCGATTGGGCAGCGTGTGCAGACTATAGGTTCACATCAGGACAGAGGCCAAATCTGGCCCAGACCACGCTGGGAGTTCGTAAATCTCAAGTGGCCACAGTGCAGAGGAGGACAACAAAAAACCACAGCCTCGAGAGAAGAAGAAGAAGAAGAAGAAGAAGAAGAAGAGAGAAAAAAAAGGGGACTGCTCTGCCCTCAGGGGAAAAGAGCTCTGACCAACACACACACACTCACGCACATGCACATGCACACACACACACACACACAGTAATGGAAGTAGTCAGTTAAGGGGAGCATCGGGATTGAAATGTTGCGGTGACATCCCGCACAAGCGGCGACAAAGTGAATCTAGAGCTAAGACTTGATTATTAAAAGTTTTGGTTTTATTTACCATTTGATGTATGTAGATAAACTGAGTGTGTCGATAGAGTCTGCATTTGTTTGAATGTGCTCCTATGTACAGAGCATACACAAACCATGATGTAGTCCCACATCATAATTACAGGTTACCAGACTAGTTTACTGATACTGTAGTTCTTAGATTAAGATGAAGAGAGCAGAGGAAATAGGTAAGAAAAAAAAAGGGTTTAAGATAAGCAGAAGAGGTACAATACAATACAAGACAGAGTGCATTATTCTGTTGGCTGTGAACCAGACACACACTTTGCACTGAGCTCTTGGAAATCGGAGGACACTCTTACTGACGGCGAGGGCGTTAAAGTAGAGAGACGTGAGTTCAATCTTGTGGAAACTACACAGGAAAAACCGCAGAACTGGACACAACTTCCCACTACCACGCACGCACACACATCTGTCACCGTGAACTTTGACCTCCAACATTGCTCAAGGCTTTCACCCGGGTGCGGAGGCCGGAGAGCGGCCGACACCAGATCACCTCTCCTCGTTTCTGCCGCTCTCCAATCATGATGACTGGACGGTGGTGTTTTTTAAAAAACTTTTGTCTTAATCTCATTTCTTCAACGGCTTCAACGACAGTTTCCCAAAAAGAGATTTAAAAAAAATAAAATCTGAACCTCCTTTACGTTGGCCAGAATAAAGGTGACCTCTGAAAAGACCTGACGTTTGACTCTAGATAGAATAAACCAGTTGTGTGTTAGAAAGGAACCAGGACGAACTGAGCAGGACGACGAATCATTCAAGGTGTTTGTCTCTTGCTCCACCTAGTGGTCAAACTACAAACGCAGTGTTGCTCCAGATGGATCCAGCTCGGGAACAGACTGTACTGTACATACAGAGGATGTAACGCACGGCGACGATGATACGCCCCTTGCTCACCTACAGGTTCCTATCAATTTCATTATTATGATTATTACGAGCTGAAGCTTAACGTTCACGTTAACCACAACAGTGGGTCTTATGTCGATGGTAAATCACTAACTGTGGCACAGTAATAGGTTGTACATTGGCTTTATTAGTGGAGCCACGACGCTTACTATACACAGAAAAGTGCTTGGAATAAATTTTTAAATAAAAAAAATGTTGAAAAAAAAAAAGAGAACAAAGACTTGTCGGTGTGCATAATGTCGACAACTTCACGTTTCAAACACATAGTACAGGAGAGAATTGTGAGTCTACCAATAATAGAGTCAACAGACAGACAGTTGGACTCATCATCCTTCATATATATTGCAGGTGCCTCATCACAAACCTCCAACATCACTTTTAACCACAGTAGCTTTAAAATTGGACTCAGTGATGCAAAATTCTGCACAAAACTCAGCAGGGTCTTCACCGGTGTGCAAGTGCGTGTCCTAAATCTAAACAGGGACGAGACACAAATCGTCAAGTGAACGGAAAGCAATCGCTCTGAATAAAATTTTATTTGTGACTATATCACCAAGACTCAATATCACATGCTGCCCTAGGTGGCATTGTGGGAGGATTTCACATCACTGAGATAAATATATATATATATATATATATATATATATATATATATATATATATATGTCACATCAATTCACGTACTGGGACGCTTCATTTTCCACATACTAGAACCGTTCTTCAGGTAAAATCTCATTCACAGCATTGGCACGTAGATGGGTGGAGTTCCACTCATGGCGGAGGTTCCTGTTCTTGTGCTTCCATTCTGAGTCAAGTCGCTCTGGATTACGGCGATCAGCAGCCTTCGACGGCGTTTCGGCTTCTCTGTGAAAGACCCCCGATTAATGCATGTGCACATTGTGGTCAGGTACACAGTCTCTACATCATTAAATAAGCGCAGACGGTGAAAATCTGCTTCCTTCATTCAAACTAAAAAGTTAAAGACGTGCACGTTGTCTGAGAATAGTGTGGCACTGACGACAAACGAGAGGATCTTAAAAATATGAAATGCAACGTGAAACATACAGAACAGAAACATTTCCATCACTGTCATTTTTGCTCTAAAGGCGGAATACTGAAACGCATTAAAAATAATTTAGGCTGATAAAATTACATTAAGTTACATTAAAAACATTTAAAATTCACGACTAGAAGACAACGATCCGTACAGGAACACCTGCTCACTGTGAACGTCCCACAGTGAGTCCTTCCCACCGACTCTTCTCCATTATGTTCTGTGCGGTTGAGAAACTCGGCAGCTCCCGTTTCTCAGACGGTTATTCAGCCAAACGAGCCGGAGAGAAAAGGCGAGAGCCTGCATCCCCCGACTTTACAGAAGGCCTGGGCTGTGGCTGACCCCTAACCCTGTAGTAGTGTGGACTCATCATGACACGGCACTGTTCCGTCAGACAAACGAACTGCTCCTGGTTGTTCGTGACTTGGCTGCAGTGACGACAGCTGAAGTGTTCTCCCAGGGGTGGGAAGGGGTTTTGTTATCCCAGACCTGGGTAACTGTGGTTCATTTAACCAAACACAGTGGTGAACAATTTTGAGAATACAACATTTGTCTCTGGTTCCTCTCTGTGTCTCTCTCTCCTTTCTCTGTACATGGCCTTTTTCTACTCAAATTCTGCAAACGGAATATTTCGTGGTGCATCTCGTGTCAACGCCGCGCCCAGTGAAGACGACGACTTCACGCCGAGAGCCCCTTCAGCTTATTTTCTTTTTATAGTCAAAGCTTTCAGCTTCCTTGGGATTCTCCTGTGGCGGAGCGGCTCATATCTTCTTCAGCGAGATGAGTGGATAAGCACGGCCACAGATACGGTGCGTTTGTCGCGGATGAGCAGCTCCTCTTGACTTCTAGCCGTACTCCTAAACCTTCAGTCAGGACAACACGCTCATCACTTTCCGTGGCGGCCCTTGGCTGGAGCTCCGGGGCTGAGGGAAGAGCCGAGGTGTCTCCCGTGGCTCCTCCAGTGCCGGCGCAGGACAAAGTCATAGTTGGCCGTAGTGCACATGGCGTAAAACACATTGGCTTTGTCGGGGATCTGGAGCTCTGAGGCAGAAAAGAGTGGGGTGATGAAGTGGTGCAATTATTTTCTCTCAGCCTTTCACCTCTACTTCCATTCCTACATTTCTTAAGAGTTGTATGGTGAGCAATTCTGTTGTGAAAGAATTATGAGCATCACTGTGTGCAGCGCACAGCTAAGTTATTTTCCAGAGCTGCTGACAGTTTTGACACCGTCTGAAAACATGATCGAGTCTTGTGGCTGATTTGAATTATAGCATACTACAGGTGGTGTCGGTGAGGGAACATATCAAATTATGTGTCTTTCATGCCACATGTTGTTAATGCATGAAAAAGGCCAAAACATTTCCTACATTAAAATGAAATACTGGTACACATTTGAGGCAGTTTACACAAATAAGAAAAAAAAGAGCAGTGAATCCTGCCTGATGGGAATAAAGTTAGAGACCGTTTTTTAAAAGTTATAACCAAGGTTTGACATAATCAGCTTCTAACAAAAGAATACTTGCTTGCTGCGTCTTGCATTTGATCACAAGTTAGGGGGCAAAACATATTTGGAAGCTGTCCTGCTCATTAGAAAGATGCCTTACACCTCGGCCCTCTACTCCACCTGATGAGATAACTCACCTTTTCCAGTGCTGAACATCTGGTAGAGGCTGAAGTCGTGGCAGGTGACGTCCTCCATGTTGTGTTTTTCAATGGCTCTCTGGATCACCTGAGGTGTGTGGTCCTGACTGGTCAGCTGGAGAGGGGAGAAATCACAGTTCAATCATAAGGCTTTCTCAACTTGACAAAGAAGACGTCTGGAGGCCCCTGTTTTCAGTCTCAAATGTGTATCTACTGTAGGTGTTACTGCCTTAAATATATACATCATGTACATATACGGCACATTCGGAAAGTTTTTGGAGCCCTTCACTTTGTTCACATCATGTTTGGAGGATGGAAGCTTGTCCTCCTCAGTGAAAGCACCCAGAAGATTCTCCGGTCCTGGTAGGTAAACCAACAGTTTGGCTTCAATTCTGGAGTAAACCGAGTACTGGTTAATCAAATAAGTTATCAAACAAACGATTAAACTAAATTTTATTTGAGAGAAACCCAACAGTTGCCACAACGACCAAGCCCCTGGCAACAGTGAAGTGTGATAAGATTACCGATTGATTTACAAACTGGAGATTTCTATTTGATGAACGTGGATGCTGCTGCTGGTGCACGAAAATGGAACAAATAGGTTTTCATTTTAATTAAGCAGATGGAGGGGCCAGTGGGCAAGTTATTTAATCCAATTATATTATACTTTTTTTATCATTGGAAATTTAGAATGAATGTATTAATTTCAAATGATTTATACCTTTGACAGTGGAAACGACTGTTATTTGTCAGACAGAGGAGATAATTGATTGCGTTGCTTTGGTGATACAAGATGAAGGATTCATTCATTAATCATTGGCTGATAACAGCATACTGTATCAGTTTACTGCATTTTGCAAATGCCAGTGAAAATTTGCTAAACTGTTTAAGTTTTCTTATGACGTGTAAAATCCTTCTCAAAAACAGTTGTTCAAAAGTAACATTGATTTAAAAACTCTTGAATGATCCTTAAGCAATAGAAACTCCTCTCTCTTCTGTTTTCCTTTTTTTTTATTATTAAGAAAGTGTCAAACTAAATCAGCGGACAACAGGTTGGACAGGCCTCACAGATAAACACGATCACAAACCCTCTGTCCTCACCAGTATGCTCTTGTAGACATTTCCATTGCTGACACACTCCACACTGACCCTGATGATGCACGAGTCAGCGACCTGCTTGTTGTAGACGGGCAGCGAGGCCTGAGAGGAGCAGCCGGAGGTCGACGACGACTCGGGGCTCAGCGCCAGTGACGAAGAGCTGAGGTCAGGATTGGAGGAGCTGCAGGAGGAGCTGGACAGACTGGGAGAGGAAGAGGCGGAGGTGGATGAGAAGTCCTCTGCTACGTCGTGAAGAGAACCTGAGAGAGACTGCAGGGAGACAGAGGAGAGAATGTGAATGTGTTGTTCCACTTTTTAGCCACTTTGCCCAGTTTTTAAACCAAACAATGTCCCTACTGACCACAAACATATGAGACTGGGAACCAGTTGGTGCTCATACCTTGAGTTTGAGTCTGAGAGGCAAGAGCTGAGGGGTGGAGAGGTCCTCCATGTCTGAACTGCTGGAGCCAGACGACGACACACTGATCTGGTCAGCGTGGGTCTTCCTGATGGAGCTGTCACTGACTGAACGCAACCTGCACACACACACACACACACACACACGCACACACACACACGCACAATTTAAGATTAAATTAAGATTAACATTGCCGAAAACTATGTAGGACCACAAGTGTTAGTCACAATCAATTTTGTTAAATAGGCATTAATAAATGCCTAAACATGCCTAATAAATGTCCTCCATAAAATATTTATTTTTTTACTGGAGAGAAAATCAAATCTTTGTTTGTTGTCAGTAATCATTCGATGACACATTATGAAGGAAATACGGAGTTCTCTGTGCTAAAGTTGATTATAGCTTTAGTGCTGTTTTGTGTTCAAATGTTTTTTTTTTACCACTACATTAATTCATCTAGACATCTAGTTTTGACAGGTTTTACATGAGGCGAATCTCCCAGTCTTACGTGGCGAGCTTCTTGGTGAGCAGGCGACTGCTCCATAAGTTGGGGGAGCTGGGACAGGGGTCAACCGGAGGCTCCAGGTCACGGGACAGCTCGTAGCTTGAGAGAACGAAAAAAGCAGAGACTAAGTGAAGAGGCAAATGCATTTAATTGTCCTTATATCGTGTTGCAGGGGTGTTAGTATGTGTCCCACCTCTCCTGGTCTGTGAGCAGCGTGTGTGCCTGCAGCCAGGCTGTGATGCGAGGGTCCACTGGAAGGCTGTAGTGGGAACAGGAAGTCTGGAGCTGCCGAATCTGGGAGAGAATCTCAAACTCCTGGAAAACAAAAAGAGAGACAGAGCGCAAAATCAATAGTTGAGCATGTTAGTAGTCAGTTATGAAAGACACAATTTGGACCACTGGGGGGCGACAACCTACTCGTCTGCGTTTCTCAAAGTTGACGAGTCCACCCTGTGAAAAGGGAAGAACAACCAGCGTTATATGGCATCGTAAATTTACTGTACGATAAAAAAGAGCCAACAAAAACCACAGGTTGGGTTTGTGGGTGTGTGAATTTTACTCACGTCCACAGTGTCCGTCAGTGCTGTATCCAGCATGGTGAGGACAGTCAGGTAAGTGCCCAGGTACGGCACAATACCGCTGCGGAGGTTCTGGAGACAAAAAAATATTTTAAAAAATAAAATAAAATGAATAAACACATGAACATTTGGCACCCCATATACACCCCAGCATAGACAGTTCACATAGATATTTAAAAACTAGAGCCCGTCTGATTTATCGGTTGGCCAATGATATTGGCCGATGTGAGCCTTTGACAGACAGATCCCTATGTTTAATGAATAAGTTGACCTTGAAGTGCTATGGATTAATGTTGAAAAAAACAACAACTATTTTCTAGAAAGCTGATTTGAAACTGCCCGTCTTTCAGGAGGGGGATACCACCTTGGACTGTAGCCCCACCTAGTGGATAAGTCACGCCACGTCACCGGGATTCAGCCAAATGCTTGAATCGATGTTTAGATTGGAATACGACAATGGAGTCTGAGCGAACGCAGACGGGGCGTTGAGATAGTTAAAATGCAATGTCAATGAAAATACAAGAATATGACTGACACAGAAACAAACACAGAGAAGTGAAAACACAATACCTTCACTGTTTAATCTGAGCGAAGACAAGGGGCATAAAACAGATATACACCGGCCCAACCCGGACTAAGTAAACTGACAAGCTGTGGGAAAACGATGCACACAGACGTCAGCTTTTATGCACAATAAATAAAATAAATACCAACAGTGATGTGAGTTCTAAGTTAGGGGACGATATGAGGATACGTAGAGTGAATCATTGTGACACACTATGAGGCCTATGAGCTCTGACACTAGGGCTGCAACTAACGATTAGTTTCATTATTGATTAATCTCTCAATTATTTTTTTCGATTAATCGATTAGTTGTCCATAAAATGTCATAAAATTGGTGAAAAATGTTGATTGTGTTTCCCAAAACCCCAAGATGATGTTTTAGTTTTTTTGCACACATGAAAGATATTCAGTTTACTGTCTTAGAGGAGCAAAGAAACCAAAAATATTCACATTTAAGAAGCTGAAATCAGAGAATTTCAACCTTTTTTTCATAAAAACACACAAACCGATTAATCGATTATGAAAATATTTTGATTAATTTTGTAGTCGATTACTAATCAATTAATCGATTAACTGTTGCAGCGCTATCTGACTAACTTTTTCAGAACAGCAGCATGAAAACATGCGACTTTTAGTTAAGTGCAACTGAATATGCGGGCAGTTTATTACAGCTGACAATTTATTTTGGTGGTCAGAGCTAAAATCCACGAAGGCTTTTTCCAAACAGAACAACACTTTTCTTACCATCTGTCTGGATGCTGAGCAGAGCCGCGGTGATTTAGAGCCTGTGGTGGCACTGCTGTCTGGCTGACTGTCGTCCTGCAGAGAATGGATGACAACATTGTCAGTGTTGATGGAACAACATTTCTAAAATTCAGAGATTTTAAATAAAGAGAAAGAGAGAGAGAGAGCTCAGTGTGAAATGAAAACAAAGCAGACATATTATATAAATGTTCTGACCTTCAAGGGCAGGTGTGTGTGTGTGTGCTGTGTCTGTGTGCTTGGAGAGTATTAAGACAGAATGTACTCCAATTAAATTAATGACTGCTTATAAGCACTGGCACTTCCGACAAGCTACTTTTTTTTATTTGCATTGGCAACAAAGAATGGCATTTTAATTCTATTTTAGAAGCTGGGCTGTTGATAACAGCAATATCACTAAATACACATTCATATCAATCGCTTTTCACAGGGGACAAAGGAGACAGAGCAGCAAGTGGCCTGGAGACCAACACATAATAAAAACATGCGATTAGAGGACAACTAAATAACTAATTATTAGAGGCTACAACACATTCAACAGGTGGATTTATTGATTCGATGTTTGAGAGAAGAACTTTTCCTGGAGTGAAACATGTATAACACTTTTAAATCTATGTATTCTGGTTATTTTTTTATCAACGATTAATGTCAGATATCTTGTTTTGTCTTTACAACACTTCAAAACACTCAAAAAGAAGCAAATCTTCACATTGGAGAAGCTGCAACCAGAGGGGGGGGGCCGGAGTTCTTGATATATTAAACAAGCAAAATGATTTGTTAATTATCAAAATAGGTGCCTTTTGTTGTGGTTGATCCCCTAATTGAATAATTAAGTAGATGTGTCAGCTAAGGGGTAATTGCGCCATGTAAAGGTTCAACCATGCAGAGGCCACGCGGCCCTGTATGAGGGAAAAACAGACAGTATTGTACAGTAGAAGGTGCACAAGCATCAAGAAGTCGAACCAAGCGACTGGTCCTGCAAACGAGAAAGTAAGCTTACATTTTCTTCTTCAATAGAGCAATTCAAATTCAATTCATGACGACAGCCCTCCCCTCCCAAACCTCTATACCTCTGGAAAGGCCATTTGGAGGAATAATAACTGTACTTTTCCCCTTTAAGTGCCATGAGCCCACACTGTTCCACACATGTCCTGGTGTCTTACCTCCACGAGGATCTCTCTGGTGGTGAGCACACAGTTTTCATCAGGGAAAGTCTCACACAGGTGGTCGAAGGCAGCCGTGATCTCCCTGAAACCAAAAACATATTCAAAAGGTTAAGACGGTTTTAATTTCTGAACAGTCACCTTGAGAAAGATTTCATGTAAAAAAAAACTTCAGATCATCAAAAGAGCAGATCATTTGGTGCTATGCAGTTACAGAATGCTGTGTGGCATTTTCCATGTTTCTCATTGGTGGCATTGGTTTGACTGTTGGCCAAGTCAAGCTCGTTAAAAAAAAATTATAGCTCAATTAAGCTTTTGCGTTCAACAGTCCACACGCAGCAATGAGCAGATTCAAGTAAATAAAAGTTTGCTCTTTACAAAGCCTGCATCAATTTGAAATATTTGTGCTACTTGTGTTTCATTACTAGTCCCCCTTTATCCGCTGTTAATAAAACTAGGTGTGTGTGTTCAGGAGATCAAGCAGGATGTCGCCAGTGAGTCTGCTCATGGTTCTTAAAAGGCATATTGAATCATGAACAAAGATGTGATCGGACACGCCCCCTTGCACCAATCAATATGGCACTTCAGATTTCGGTCACACACACACACACACAATTGCCCCCCCGCTACACACACACATTGGTGATATTCTGAATCCCATTATGCAAATTAACTTTAAAAAAATCCATCATGGAGGAACCACTTCACCCACTGATCAACGTCATTTTTAGGTTTTGTTTGGTTTGTTTATTAAGATCCCCATCCTCGTTCTTCCTCAGGTCCATACAGTTTACAAGGTGACAACACAAAAACAAACACTTACACTACTCATCACTACACACTCACACTACTGACTAACTGACACAGTTTAAATAACACAAACACAGAAAATAGACAAGCTCCGGCTGAAACTATCAAAACCTAATATAAATATCATCATTTTACATAAAATAGACTAACCATGGAAACACCAAAGATTCCTTCCTGATTACTGAAGTTCCTTTCAGTCATTTTGAATGCTATACATACCTTATTTAGTTATGTATAATTTGGGATTGAATGACATTCTGGCATTGCTCTGTATATTACTGCATGTTGAGCTGATGTGGTTTTGGATTTTGGCAGCGGCAACACACGGTGACAGCAGCTGCCAAGTGGCAGACATTAATCAGACGTTCATGAACTTTACTTAGTTTGGATTACTAATTACTGCTAATGTAGTTTAGTGTGTCATTTATTTTGCACATCTCCTCATTACAGATAAAATATTTAGTTACCACTCTGTTTCTCCCATGAAAATGTATTTGTCAATGATAACTCCCCAACATTTTTGGCCTCTTCCACCTGCTTTATTAACATAATAATAACAAAAGTGTTGATTCATTTGAAAGAATGAGATTTTTTTATGCATCTGCAGCATCTTGAAGTAGTTAGCTGACCTGCTGACAGCAGCCCAGGTCTTCTTGAGGCGATACACAGCGTTGGACTGCAGGGCGGAGAGGATGGCTCTCAGAGAGGAGAAGTTCTTCAGCTGTCTGCACTCCTGCATATCAGACACACAGAAGGGATTTGCTATGCTTTTTAACAAAAAGTTACCGTCATTTATATCACCAACTTGAAATGATTTTCCACCCCTGACCTGCGCAATGGCGATCCACCTCTCGATGATGCGTGCTCTGTGGGCAGGGCTGGCGTGCGAGCAGCGGGGTGAGCTCGGGGCGGTGGAGGGGTACAGGAAATTGGAGGAGGAGACGGGTGATGAGTCGAGAGAGGAAGTGGAGGAGCTGGGCGAGGGCGGACAGAGGAGCGAGGTGATGACACGGTTGGTGACGGCGTTGAACTGGGAGATGGTGGCGCGGACGGTGGGCGCCAGGTTTCTGTTTTCTTTCTTGTCACGCTGCGACCAGACGCAGCCTAGGCAGTGGAACGGCACCACTCTGACAAACAGGTCCTGAGGGAGCGACGGTGACAAGGAGACACAACGTGAATGCGTGACCCACTGTGACGTGGACATGACCTTCCAGATATTTGTAAATGAAACCTTACAGAGTCCAGTCTGGTCAGCTGCTCAGCTATTCCCCTCACAGGGAAGTCCATAAAGCTGTATTTGTCTTCCTCCTTAGCTGACGTGTCTCCGCCATCCTCCTCATCTCTGGGCTCCGGCTGCGATGATTTACCAACGTGCTCGGACGCAGACCGGCTGCAATCTGTCAAACACACCCGATCATAAATGACATCGACCCAGGCCGCTCCATGGAAACTTGGACAAACATGTAGTAATGCATCACTTGTATAGACGAGAAAAAAAATTGGTGTCAGTATATTTTATCACCATGATATGTTTACGTTTCCTTTCACTTATCTAAAATCATGTCTGTGTGAGCATAGTGAGCATCGGTGCTGAGGTGAAATACAAGCTGCGTCTGAAAAGACAATTGACAGTATCTACAATCTAATGGGGACGAAACAAACATCCTTGTTCACTGCCAAAGTCTAGTCAAATCTGGAGGAGAGGATCTACTGTGAGTAAAAGGATCGTTCACTCCTCCTAGAAACGGATGAATGTAACAGACGGATGCTCTCACCACCATCACCACCAGTTGGTGGCAGGAGATAACACAAACAAACAAACAAACAGCATGTAACTGCACCTCTTGTTCCCCCGTACCTTGTTCCTGGAGCTGCTTGAGCAGGTTCTCGGCAGTCTGAGCCAAACGTCTGAAGCAGAGGCGATGCCGCAAGTGTGCACACATCAGCCTGAGAGCCTGGTACTGGGGGGGTTCGTGGAAGTCTTCACGGTAATGCTTCAGCCACAGGCGAATCACCGGGGGTAAGGTACTGAGCGGAGGGAGACAAGCGACAAGATTGGTAAAAAACAACAACATGACAATCATTCGTTTGTGAGGCAAAGTCTGCAGAAGCATGTGACGATGTTTAGCTATGATATTACTGCGTTAAACTCAATCAGCCGAACTCTATTTGGATTGATGGCAACACTGGACTCATCTCACCTAAGAGGGCAGACACCGTTATCGCAGCTGGCGATTGAGTCTTCCCTGTGGAAAAGGAAAAAAAACAGAGTTATCTATGACCTGAAAACTACACATCGACACCATGATCTGGTGCCAGAAAACATCCTGTAAACAACCAAGGTCCCTGAACGGACCCTCTACGACCGTTCATCCTGTGGAAATGTCCTGCAACACGTTAAAATCCCTGCAGACAGAGATACTGTGGCCTTGCTAGAAGGTGTTGAGAGGGAAACGGACATAATAATAGAATAAATATGTAGTGTAACTGAAGCAGTGTCATGTTGTCTCATTTCCATCAGGGTCTTGATTGCAACAAAATGTGTCTAAAGAACCTGGAATTTAAAAATGTGGGTGTTCGGAGCAAATAATTAAAGTGAATTTTTTTTTTAAATAACAAAAATCATCAATATCACAGTCACATAGCGAATTTGAAGATACAGCACAGGCGGTTTATAAATTAACGACAGCAGGAAAGTCTTGTAAGTCAAAACACACCTCCAAGGTTATCCTGAGGCCGACCTCACAGGAAACCTGTTGACGCCAGCACCGCAGATATGAGGGCGACTGTTTGACAAATAATACATCAACTCTACAGAACCGGTGACCAGTTTCAAAGCAGGCAGAGATGTGCAGCGCATTATCCAAAAGGGAGCTTTAAAAAAACTGATCTGAAATCTTTAGTAATCAAATGGCCCCGCTTATTCGCCCAGTTATTCGTTTCCGACGGGACAGGTGATTTATCAATCAAATTAAATCTCAGCGCACTGTGAGCTCCCCGAGCTTCGGTAAAGAGAAGAAACTCCTCCACTGGGTGTGGTGGGTGTAGTCATGACCCCTCTTGAATGGAACAAAGCTCCCTGGGTGTTTTGTTTGAGCTTGCGGCGATAATAATACCTGTCATAGAAACTTCGCACGGCGTCAATAGAGATTAATTTTGGAAAAACAGCCGAGGCGACGTAAAGAGGGCGTTACATTTCTGTCTCCTTCGGTAATTGACGTGTCTGGCATGTTGCAGAACTTGGTTTTGCATACAGCATGACCTACTAACATCATCACACACTGACAACCTTTTAAAAACAAGTGACACACACTGGTAGGTGAAGTATTATAAAGAGCGAAAAAGTATGTCTGTGGTGGATGACTGGGTCAAACAGGAGACCCGGCACCCAGGACACTGGGGTTCGACTCTCCCACCAGGAGAAAACTTTAGTGCTAAACTGTAGAACCTTCTGAGTCAAATGTCAACAGTGGGCACCATTGTGGGCTTACCGAGCAGCTGACTTGTGCCCATTTGTTTTTTTGTTACCATATGTCTCAGTTTCTCACCTCTGGAACAGAAGCTCGATGAGGGTGCTGGTGGAGGTGAAGGCCCTGTAGGTGGAGAGGAAGACACGGATGAAGTCAGGCTCCTGGTGCTCACGGTCCAGCAGGTGGGTGACCAGACGCTCCAGGGTGGCGGCCTTCAGCCTGCGCACCTTCACCGTGTGGTACTGCGCGAAGTTGACGGACGCCGGGAGCTCTGCCGCGTCCGCACTCGGCAGGACGGGCTCCCTGCGCAGGGTGATGCCAAACACGGCCCCGTCCTCCTCCTCCTCCCCCCACTCCTGCACCGGGTCCTGCGGGGGAGAGCGCAAGGTCGTCAAGAGCTGGCGAATCACAACGCAAACACCCGATACGGCCCATTATCCTCTTTTCTTTAAGATTGTGTCGGTAATACAGAGAGCTGCACAATGCCCTTGAGAGCTTGTCACATAAAGCATTATGAAAAACAACAATCCCCTGAATTTAGGGGAAAAAGTGGTGCACATTCTCAATGTGATTTAAATTTGTGCAAACGTATGAATTGCAGATGTGAAATTAAAAAGAGCCTCAGTACGTTTCAAAATTCCCTCTCCCTGCCCAACTACAATTTTAACTTTCTAAACCGTCGTGGAGCTCCATCGATGTCCGCTGCTCAGCTGAATTACTGTGACACGCTCGCATATCTGCAACAAATACCTCATGACAAAAGCAATAAGCCTTCAAAAAGAGTCATCATATAAAAAAAGGGTCAAATTCAACATCAGTTGACCTCATTCTTGAGCTTGTGACCCAGTGTCTGACCGACAAGACACCTGGTCTGGACCGTCATTCACTGCCTTGTGTTTTTTATCTACAGACAGAGGGAGAATTTATGACCCAGTTTTTTCCTTAATTAAATCTTGAACGATTTCAGGATAAGAACAGCGATACATTTCCCCCTCGTGTATCACTGACTGAGCGTTACGAATTTCTCAGGAGCATTCAGGAGATTTTTATTGGATCTGACCACATTGGTAAATGTGAATGATATGGACAACTATAATATCTGTATGACAGGAATTACTGGAGGCTCAGCTCCACATCAGCAACAACTATCACCATAGTACCACGGCGTGTATGTTTTCGTTGCCCTCAGCGGGGTTAGAGGAAACGCTTCTCAACAGGGAAACAGAGAACAACAACACCAGAAAACCCACTTAATCTGTTGATTATTATTTATCCATTAATCGATTAGTTGTTTGGTCAATTAAATGGTGAAATATGTTGATTGTGTTACCTAAACCCCAAATGAGGTTTTGTTTTGTCCACAAACCAAAAATATTTAGTTTACTGTCATAGAGGAGCAAAGAAACCAGAAAATATTCATATTAATCAGAGCATTTTGACTTATTTTCCCCTAGTAAAACTATTTGGAATGATTAATCGATTATCAAAATAGTTGGCGATTAATTTAGCAGTTGATTACTAATCGATTAATTGATTAACTGTTGCAGCTCTAGAAATTGACAAGCTTGGTCAGTCAGACTCCCAGCGGATTGCCTCTGCAGTGTTGCCACGTTGTTGGTTCAAAGATGTCATAATTAGCCAGAAAAGGATTTGAATGTTGTACAAAAAAACGAAATAAACAAGAAAACGTCCACACTGTGACAAACCATGCCAGGATTTTGTCAACTCACCAAAGCTCACTGGTTCCGACGTAAACCATCCTATCTTCGACAAACTGAGTTGAAAAATTGCAAACATTTACGCCCGGGATCCAGTTATTTTCAGTGTATTGTGTCAACCCCTCAATCGTGAGCCACCAGAAGCTGGACACATTACATTTAATATTTTGTTGTGGCAGATAGTGAAAGACAGTGATGTTTTTCAATTTTGATTTGACAAACAAGGACTGAGAAAACAAAACCTCAAGACGACAATTTCCCTCATATTCACACTATTGATGTTGAGCACTTATATTCAGTTATGGTCTAGCACTTCAACATTGATTTGGACTGATAGTCAATAGTAACTCTGACACCACAATATCTGAGCAGGAGGTAAGAAAACGCATGAAAATAATATATGATATATGCCTCTGAAGAGACAAATGTTTTAAACCTACGACGATACATTTATTATTATTATTATTATTATTATAATGCACAAAGCTGGAATTACACCATTGATTGTTATGAGATTGCTTTTACCAATGAAAAGTGCTCTATAAATGAAATTTAGTATTATTATTTTTCGTTAAAATCCTTTGGGTTATTAACAGTACAAATTATAGGAAAAATAGTTAAATTTATGTCCCGACAGGTGTGTCTATATTATTTTGTCTCAGAGAAGGCTACATAACGGAGACACCTCGCGTAAACAGTTTCAACAAAAACTGGAGATGACAACCATAATGAAGTTGGGATTCATTGTAGGACTGTTGGATCAGACTGCAGTAGTTTTTGTTTAAATCTAGGTAATTCTAATGTACAGTGTCCCGGGACACTGAGGTGAGAAACACTGTGTGCTGTTGTCAAAATGAAGCATGATGCTGGTCACAATATGTGGTCGTCAACAACTTCACAAGTAGAGTCATGGCCCTGGAATGAGGCTCCGTCACCGCACTGGTAGGAAAAACAATGAGTCCACACAGGCAGCGCTGTTCGGTAACGCGTCTGACAAAAGAAGTCAGACAACACCTGATCTCACATGACAAGGAGCAGTGTGCCGGCTGCCAGACACGACGACTCACTGGTACAGGAGCTCCATCATGACCGGACAGAGAGGGACCTGTCTGGTCACCATGCAGGACAAATATAAATATATATATAAATGTATACACTCCAAAATGACATTGTGCGCGCTGCAGGTCACAGGTTCAGGACTTTCATGATACATTGGCTGAGATGTTTCTAATCGCACCTTACCATAGATAAGTGCCACTTCCCCATGTCCTCCCTCTGCACCCGAGGGTGGCTCGACCCACAGTCTGTGCCCCGCCGCAGGTGACGGCCCCGCAGCGCACTGAGCGCGGGGGCGCGCGCCGGTCACGGAGTCGGCTCCGTCGCGGTCCGACACGTCGCTTCAGCCCGAATTATTCTCTGGGACACTTTCATCGTTTGAGAGCCGACGTGACCTGAGGGAGGCGAAGTGTATAGTTGGACTGTGTCCAGACGTTGGGGCCCAACAGCGACACAGTGGAGGAACTATTTCTGAGGAGGCGGCGAGCGAGGAGCGGCACGAGGAGTGGGCGGCATTTGACAGGGCGTGGCCAACGATGCAGGTGTGGGCGGGGTTAATACTAGGGACCAATGAGAATGAGATGCGACGTGGGTTTTTTTTCTTCCTTTTTAAATATGAGGCTATGAATGGAAAAGAAATTGCCATCGACACTGCTGATACTGTAGGAAATACCTACAAAATTCAAATTATTTGAATAAATGTTACAGTTATCAGTAGTGTTATAACAGTGGCAGCGGTATCTGCCTAGCACTATTTACAGTATAGGTGGTAGAAGTAGTATATGGGTTTTACATATATATATATATATATATATATATATATATATATATATATATATATATATATATTAATATATATAACGCCTAGCAACTAATTGGCAAGTATTGGATGTTTAAATATAAACAAATCTTGTAGGTGGTGCTGATTTCCAAAGATATATAGAACAGTAGGCTATTAAATCTCTTATTTTATAACCATTGTTGCTGTTGTTGTTATTATTACTAGTATTGTTATTAGTATTATTTTCAAATATTTAAAGTTAATTCCTACACACTGGAAATGCTGAAACCAATGATGAGAGTTCGATTTAATTTTCAAAATACATAATGTCTTACAGTAACAATAGTTCTGTGATATTTTAAGGTGGTGAAATGACTTACGTAATAACTTATACAGAATATGTTTTGCATGATTGGTTACAAGGTCGTATCAGTCATCGACACTAAGACTTGTGATATATCGATGAGGGCATCCAGCAGTGTGGTGTCTGTGGGTCCAGGGAAAGCCAGTATTCCCAGTTAGACATGACCATGGCTGTGGGCTCTGGTGTCAGGATCGATGGATCCATGTAAATGGTTCATATCCTGCCCCCGCTAGAGCCTGGCGGTGCGATTGCTGGATATGAATCCAGCCCTGTTCGATCAAGCGTCTTTTTTCTTTAAACCAATAATAAAAAAGTGCAGCCACAATGGCACAGATTATGACCACCATTATGTTTGTAAGCCATATTATTATGTTTATCGAGCATTAACATCCATGTTTGATGGCCAGATATATGCCCTTTTTTTAATTGTCAGCAAAACACTCAATCCAAGACACCACTTCAAGTGTTCGTGTGTGAACTGCCGCTTTGAAGCCTCGAGTTTAGCATTTTGACCAGCGCCATCTTGGTTATTTAAAACCAGAAGTAACCATACCATATATTTTTCTGGGAGGGGGGTTCTGCACATCCATCTACACCTGCAAACTGCACACATTGGACAGTTCTAGCTGTCAATCACGCTGTATCCAAGCCCCAATGCATATTGTGTTTTATATTCTATTTTACTCGGAATGGGACCACGATTTACAAAATAAACATCATGTTGTACTAATGAAGACTTGAAACGGAGACCATAAACTGCTCAGGAAAATGTTTACCCAAGTGAGAAGTAGTTTTCATTTTCTCATAGACTCCTATAGAAATAGACTTCTTTTGGCAACCAGTGGAGTCGGTGACTTTATATACAGTCTGTGGTATCTACACTGGAGACAATATTGTGACATCTGGTGGCCACACATGAAAGAGATTAACCCTGAAATAAAAATCACATTTTCTGATTCTCTATTGGAATCAATAACAGGCTCGGCAGCATTAAAGAAGCACTGTATGTCCACTGGAAGCTGACTTGAGGCCAACATCAACATGTGAGGAAAAATGCGTTTCAGTGCCTCTGCCTCTAAAAGAAATCCAGTCGGGACAGTTTTTTCTCATCGGCTTCAAGCTCACATTCCTGCCGATGGTGTCAAGGGAGCGGTGGGGACATACCATATGAAACAGGTCTGATGTGCTCCAACTTTGTGTTTTCAAGGAAGCACATATCTGGGAAAATGTAAAAAATTACTAGATACTGGTAGGACCGAAAAGCACCAAATTTCTTTTAGTTTGAGTGACGAGAAGCTAAATATTTTAGTAACACTGACAAGCGGAGCGAATGGGATGTCTTTAATCCCACTGCCCACTGCTCTTTTGGCTCGAAGAGAAGAATGAGCTTTTTGTTTCTCTAATGAGTTTCTGTCTCCCTCTGAACTGAAGATCTACCATGTTTTGCCCCCGCCACCCAGCCTCTCGACAGAGGCCGAACAAAGAGCAGAGAATCAGCATCGGGAGAGACCACAATTAGTACTGATTAGACACATGAATGGGTGATGTGGTGGCAGGCAGGGGCATTAACAGGGGCATGACTAAACCCCACAGATTAGTCATCCAAAATGATGCCGATGCCTAAATTTACACACATGGGAATAAAAAAAACATGAACATCCTGGAGAGTTCGCTGAAGTTCCTTCTTGGCGACGGTAAATAGCCACTATTGTTGATGACGCCTCGAGTGAAAACATGTTCGGCTGAATGGGAGCGAGAGTCGAAGTTCCCCGGAGTCTGATCCATCAAAGATATGGATCAAGAGAGGAAACTGTACATCAGCAGCACAATCCCTCACAATGATTGATTCATGACTTATAAACAACAACAAACCTAATACAGGAAATAGTTAATTTCCTGTATCATTTCCTGGTAGCAAACACGTTACTCGTGTTGGTGGCAGAGCAGTTTGTCAGTAAATGAATTAGTCAGGTGACTAAACACTCTTCTGGCAACTCTCATTAAGATTTTCAATCAGTTATCTGGGACAAATGCATAATATTGGACACAGAATTATATCGATAAATCCAGAGATTTTTTCTAAAGTAGGAGGCGGGCTTCCCCATCGGGGGCTCCAAACAGTTTCAGGTGATGCCCAGTGAACGGAAGTGGAAAAAGATAATGTAACTTAGAACAGCCCAAGTGTGTGATCTGGTTAAAGAGATGGTTCAGGGATACAGTCCTTTGGGAGAATTTGACTGTTTTCTCACACTTTGACCCGAATGAATGCCGTCGGAGAGCAACTTTATTTTTCTTTTCTTTCATTTCCAACAGTGATATTAGGCTATCTTTGATCAATTGTCGTGTCTATAAATAATCACGACCACTTAAGCATCCAGAAACTGAGCGCAGATAGATGAGTAAGCGATGGTGGGGTGAAGGGGCACATTTGACCTTGGATTCTTCAATTCACTGATTAGACCTTCAACAGAAAAAAAATCGACGGCAACAATATCCGTTGGGTTTGAGATTGTTTGTCTATATCAACATTGGCATTTTTTTTTCTCACTATTTCCTGAAATTGTATAGATCAACTGTTTAACCAAATTCTCACGTGAAGTCATATCACAGCCAATAATATCACTTCACAATGTCACAGAAATATTTTCCACTTTCCCTTGACTAAAGGTTTGGACAAATCTGGGTGTGTACAGTGGAGATGCGTTGTAAAATCCAAGCAAATGAACGTCAGTTAAGAGATGTAGCCAGGCTTCAGGACACAAACAGCACCTGTTTCAGTCAGTAACACACACACATCCTCTGAACGTCACCGGTGACTCACCTCATACTGTGCATCAGTGTCTATCAACTGGAAGCTCCTCAGCCACACGCCGGGCTCGGAGTGCATGTGGACTTCCATGCAGGGATTCGGCCTCAGCCACAGCAGCTGCCTCATCCTGCCCATTTTGCCGCGGAGGCTGCGGGACTCCCCTCCATCACCGCCTCCGAACACCGGAAAAACGATCCTCATCTCAGGCTCTGTGTCACGCGAAGGGGCCCACACACCTCGTCAGATCTCTCCCACGCCCGCTGCCTCATCTGTGTCAGGGAGGAGAGCGTGAGTACAGTCAGCCACGGTTCCTCGAGGGTATCATTTTACTTTAATTCTGTCACAGTAGTTTCCAGGTCAGCTGTATGCATTAGCACCATAATGCCTCCTGTTTCCAGTCATTTAGAATTCCACGAAACAAAGACCATGTCTAAAAACAGGGTCAGTGGCGAATACAGGCATCAAAAACATGAATAAATGAACCATGCTAGGACAGAAATATGATTATGCCTCAGTCTAACAAATTCATTAGCAGCAGCAGCACAGCACAATAAGGTAAGTGATTTAATTTACTGTCCTGGTCATAAGGAAAAGGGCATGTACAACTACACAGAAGAGATACAACTTAACATACAGTAGATTCCTAGATTACTTTGTAACCTTTTTAAGATAAATGCTATATTATTATTATCATTATTACAACCAACGTATAAAGATTAATTTTGGCTTATGAATTGTCTCTTGAATTGCCACAACTTCATAGCTGACAACAATCTGTAAAAGAAAAGACATAAAATAATACACTATAAAAAGGAGCATACAAATGCCAGTGTGTTTTTACTAAAATTACAGTATTGTACTGTACAGTGTATACTCTCTGTATAAAGCATTTTTAATAATAAAAGTGATTGAGTGGCATCGTTAAGTGACATCTTGATCACTGGATCAAAATATGGAAACTGAAATGAGAGTCCATGTCCTACACATACACACAAACACAAAATATTCCCTATAGCTCTGAAATTCAGATTGTTCCACTACACAATCTTTTCTATTGAGTTCACATAAATCCTGAGACGTATCTGCTTGTCTCAGCATTCCAAAAATACTTTGAATACAGTCAAAACCCCCAAAGACCCGAGAGAAAACAGTCACTTAACTGTAATTGTGCTCCTCTTGAATCAGCATCTCATGAATCCCGACGAAGTGTCCGTCCAGTCAGAATATGAATGCAGAGACAATGTGAGAGTTGGATCGAGACTCTGGCATGTATCACCGACGGAGAACTGCTTGTGCTTTGAGTTTGTGGGTGGATGATGCTCTGTGGGCATGTTTGTTAACGCGGCGCGCGCGCGTGCGTGTTGGAATGCGCTCCTCGCTGTTCGGATGTACTCTGAGATATGTAATTATCACGTCTCTGGTTGCATCGCGCGTCCCATTGTTCCAGGTCGCCACCCTCTCATTAACATAAACCCTCTGTCTCCATTTTCACAGATTTAGATTCGGATTATCAAAATCATCCAACTCTGTCTGTGTCACGCATGTCACTGATTTGACTTCGACTGGCTGCTGATGTTCACTTTGTTGACCAGCTGAGCTTGAATGTGTCCTACCTGTGACTGGGTTAGTGTTCACGTGTAAAGCCAAGACAAATTGAAACACCACACAGATCGCACAGACACGTCTGTGTGTGTGTGTGTGACTCACTGTGGACAGGAGATGATGAGAAACACGCTGTCACGCTGCTAGCAACGATTCAAACTCTGCACCAGGAAGCGCAGCTCCTGCCTCCACCTGATTGGTCGATGGGCTCAAAGAAAACACCAATAAAATGTTTGTTTACTACTTCCTACATACCCACCATAGATCGTATGCGATCGTATACATATGCAAGGGTAGTTTAGGCCTGTATATAAGAATATAAGTGTTATGGAGGTTATCGTGGTCTTTGGCATTTCATCAAACTTTTAAAAACGTTTATATATTATTAAATGTACTATCTGCATAATAAGTAACATTGTTAAATATCTCCATTTCTTGTGCTATGCTTCGATTTTATGCACACAACCAAATTTGCTTTAAACAATATTAGTAGTAGTTTTTGGTCTCATGTTAAACATTTAGAGAAGCATGTATATTGGTGTCATTAATTTTTTCAAATAAAACAATGAACCAGTTATGAATATTTTTTGCAGATAGTCGGTGTCGGACTAGTCCAATACCGATATCTCAAATATTGGCGGCAATTGAAGTGTAAGTCAAGGCAAATTCATTTTACCTGACCCGCAAATCACGAATTTGCCTCCTTGCTCACCTTCAAAACATCACAAAGGTTAAATCCTAGCGGCTACTATTGGCTTGTACAATTAATTGAAGGGCATAAGGGGGCGAAATGTACAGTAGTTACATCGGCTTTAGTCTCATTTCTTATACTGCACTGTAACTTTTAAAATGTTTTAATTTTATTTTTAATAATGTATTTTAATGTGATTTCAATCGTTTCTTCCCAAGGATCTTAATGTTTTATGTAAAGCACTTTGTAATGGCCTTGTTGTTGAAATGTGCTATATAAATAAACTTGCCTTGCCTTTTGACAGTAGATCAGAAAGTAAAGAACAAGCTGAAAAGAAAAGAAAATTGAAAAATGAATTCAGGTAATTTTTGTGACCTGAATCCAACCACAGCTGCTCCAATTGAACGTGCCCTCGTACACACACACACACACACACACACACACACACACACACACAAAGAGGCACCGAATTCTTGAGCTCCAGTCAATCCGCTTTTGTTCGCAGCCGAGAGCAGTTTGTCTGGTTACGTTCTGTATATCAGCTGCGACTGTGGTAACAGCGAGACAAATAAAGAGAGAGATCACTGAGGTTAACCTCTGCTTTACAGGTATGAAGATGTAATGTTCTGCCCAAGTCAGTTGCAGAACAAGGCATTCCTCCAAACAACCGCAGAGCGTTTGGGCGAAGAGGCAGAACCCATTCTTGAGATGCAGAACATAGCAGAGATAGTTCAGGTGTTACTCTGCACTACATTTCGTGTCTACAAGCAGAGGAGGGAGCGCAGGCAGCTTTTTTAGCACACATTCTATTGGAACAAAGCATGAGCGTCTATGGTTTTGATGTGATTCACGCACGAATAAAGGCTGGATTCGTCACAGGCGTCGGTTTTTCATCGTGTCTGTAAGATAAAACCCATTTCACTGACAATGGACAGGTTTCCATCAGGACAATAGCAGAGAAAAAACCTTCGGGCACATGCTACCTGTTTCACTCACAAACCGCACAACAAAAAACACGATTTAAAAACAAGTGAAAGCATTGTTTTGGACGATGTATTGATTTTATTTCCATGAGGCTGCAGTGTGGAATTCTGGGCTGTGAAAGAAGACGTGGAGAGATGGGTGATGGCACAACAGACAGAGAACATTACTGTCGTCACAATAAATCCACTTATGCAACAGCAAGTCAGTTTCAAAGGCAAAAAAACCCCAAAAGAACTGTTAAATTGTGCTCATCTTTCAGAAGTAAAAACAAATATTGATATTTTCAGTCAAAAAATCCCCGTTCAAAATCCAAGATACTTTGTGCCAAATGAAATTTGAATGAGTTAAAATAGCGATGGGAAACCTGGGAGAGTGCTCTGACACGTCCTTTGGCCTCAACTTAAAACTCTTCATTCACTTCAATCTGTTCTTGTTTCAGGGAATTCAGGGAGTTCTTCTTGAGCCTTGAAGCTTGTGGTCTTGGATCAGAATTTGCCCTTCTTCTTGTTCCAGGGCTTCTTCTTGGACTTGGACAAGTCAACGATCATCTGAGACTGATTCTTCACCGCCTCCCGGGAGATGATGTCAGCGTCATCGTCTTCTTCGCTCTCGTCCTCTGTGACACAAACAGTAACAGTAAAAAAAGGAAGTGAGAGAGATTTAGACTGTGTGTGTATGTGTGTGTGTGTGCGCGCCCCATCTCACCGTTGTTGGAGAGATCCAGAGGTCTTTGGTCTTTCTGGTCTTCGGGGAGCTTGACTCGGGTGTTGTAAGGCGGCAGTTTCTCCTCAATACTGACGTAGAACTGCTCAGAGCAACACATAGACACATGGTGCAAATAGTCAATGAGACAATTACATTAGACAATGCAATGAACCTATGATTAGTATCCATCAACAAAAAAACATTCTTTCCATGAGGTTACAGGGTCTTTATCTTTGGTAGACCAACAACATTCAAATAAATTCCTAAAAAAACAACATATATCAAGACTTTGTGAGGGACGATATGATAAATTACACACAGTCCAACAACCTTTATCAACATAGAGACAGACATAGAGTGTATGACATTAAGAAATATTAGAAAAAACAAAAAAGGAATATGAAGTGGGGCTGGAGACCATCCACTCTCTCTCCCTCATTGAGGAATTCTGAGATTATGAATATTCATGATATCCAGGAGAGGAATGTGAAAACACCTCTATAGTGACTAAATGTGCTCAGATACAAGTCCCTATAGTCAATGTCAGACATTTTAGAAGACAGGAACAGAATAAAAACACTTTTTTGAGTGGAGGGGGACTCCAGCCCTCATTTGCATTGACCTATTATGGTGAGCAACAGCAGTGAGATCTGGTGTGATTTTGGTTACGATGTTTTTATAATGTAAAAGCTAAGATGACCTGAGGTTCTCCTTAATGGCACAGATGCAAGACCTGGGTAGCCAAGCAAACAAGGCTGGACTGATTTCACATTTATCAGCTAGGAGTTTTACGTCAGCTCCAGTAAAAGATTACGCCTTCTTAACATGGATCTGAGAGCAGAAACGGTCAATGTCACATAGTAAACGGCCAACGGACTGTTACATGGTTCCTACGGTACACCCTGATCTCCGCCGTTCTCAAACAGAGACGGTGATGCCGTGTGTTAGTAATCAAGAACAAACACTTCAGGCCTTTCCATTCAGATAGGCTGTGCAAGCACGGCAGCATGCTATGCCGTGGCCCTGTGGCACCACATGCCCTTTGCCAAATCTTCATTTGTCATTGGACGTTCAAACCAGCAAAATCAAATTCAAGACTCTCCAATGCCTTCTAAGACAGGTCCTCACAGAGCACTCATTTCTCAAACAAAGGTTACAAAGCTATTTATCAGAGGCAAAAATATGTTGATCACACGACCTTCATTGGGCACATGCTCACAGCTGCTGGTGTGCCAACATTCTCCGTTAATGAGGACAGTACGTGTGATTCACCTGCACGTACATTTCAAACGAGCCTTTCCCTAATTCCGTGTTAAACGCTTCCTGGTATGTCCACAGTAACCACCCCGTGAAAAAATGAAAAGTCCTGCCCCAGAAGCCGAGCCTGTGTTTCGAAACCACTGTGACGCTCGTCTCACCTCCTCCTCCTCCATCTCCTTCATGATGGCGGCCAGGTCTTTCCCTCGAAGCTCCTCCTGCAGCAGCTGCAGCTTGAGCTCGCACTCGGTCATCAGCTCCAGAACAAACTCGTCGGAGTCCGGGGACACCTCCTCCGCCACTGCGTCCTCGCACTGGGGAGAAACGGGAGAATGGGGAATTGACACGGGCTTGAATCGGGAGAATACAGACATGACTGTTTATCTCGTATTCACCAGTGTGATGTGTTGAAGTTTTTCTGCCAGGTGCTTCACTCCGCCTCGAATAGTGCTGAGAGTCTTAAGGAGCCAGTCCAGGGTCTCTTTAGCCGTGTCGCACCTCTGCTGCTGAGTCTGCAGTTGCTGCTCACAGTCCTCCAGCATCTGTTGGTCACTGGTGAAGCGACGGATACAGACAGTGAGAGAGAGAATAAGCATTCCACAGCCGCTTACAATTTCTTTTCTTTTTTTTCCCTGTACTGCCGTCTCACCCGGAGAGTTTGGCCTCTCCAGAATATTTCATGTCCTGGAACTGTTGGTTCAGGAGCTGCTTCTGCTCCTTCAGCTGCTGCAGGACTTGCTCATTCTCTCCCTTCAGATTCTCCAGATGCACGTGTCTCTCCTTCTGTGAGATAAAGCACTCCACGATCTCCTACACACGGAAAAGACACAATTCAGTCATGAATCAGTTAATCAGCAGTAGGAATAGTAAATTCCCCGTCATCATGTCAACATCCACACCTGTATATCTGTGACTCCGGTGGCCTCCTTGATGCGTCGGAAGGCCTCCTCAAAAGTGAAGATGGCTTTCTCCTCCTCCTCGACGGCCATCCGGGTGGTGCCGCGGTGGACCTCACTGCTCACTTCGTCTGGCTGTACGGGTGCTCTCTGTGTCTGCAGGGAGCGAAGTGTACGAGCAGTGCAAATGTAAATTTGTCTTTTTTCACCATACGCAATGTCTCTGCTTTGAAGCAAGTTATATTTCTCAAAGAAAGATCAGGTAGTGAGGAGAGGGCTTTAGACCCTGCTGTGGTCGTGCTGCATTGATGTCACTTAGATATTTGCAATGTTTAATTTAAAGTGTACACGGCAATTGAAAAAGTTTGTGATCAGTATAATATTCCAACATTGCACATACTGTACAATGTGTACCACCGCGCGCGTCTCACCCTTCTATCAACTTTTTCTGCCTGGGCCTTGCTCTCCTCGATCTTTTTCCTGGAGCTGGCGATAATGCGGTCTCTCTCTTTGCGCTCCTTGGAGAGCAGCTCCTCCAGGTGGTGTAGCTCGGCCTGGCGGGGAGAAGAGAGGGAAGGGGCGACGGAGAGGGAGTGAGGGAAAAACGAGGAGAGGAGAGAAGGAAAATCCAACACAGTTTGACAGCAGCGCATTAGTGATGACTACAGTTTAGATGCAAGAATGACTTGATTGACGTGCACCTTCGCCCGCCATGATCTATAGCTGTGGGGTTAAAAAAATCTGAGAAGAGAGAGCAACATTGTTTAGGGGGCAAATTTAGTTTGAACAATGCGTAGTGAGTGGGATTGCTAATGTATGTGAACTTTGAAGTTGTATCCGTCCAAATTAAAAGGGGAACAGGTGAACAAGCCCCTGTAGCTGCCTCACTTGTGACTCATGAAACTTGTGTCAGTGGTGAGTGAATCATCCCTGCGTGTTGTACAACAGGCGGAGGTTGTCACGCGTCACCTTGGCAGCCTCTTTGGAGAGCTGGGCATCGTTGTTCATGGCCTGCAGGCTGTAGAGCTCCTCTCCGTGCTTCAGGACTTCTGCTTCCAGACTGTCCAACTTGCCGGGGTAAGTGAGACTCTCCTCCTGTGGAGTGGTGAGAGGGGGAAAGTGGGGGGCAGAAAAAAAATGGGAGACGAGGCGAATATGAGTCGAAGGCCCTCCTGCGGCGGCTGCTGTTCCTTATTACTGACTATCTGTTACGTGGTGTAGGAATTAAAGCCTGAGATAAATACGAATTAAAATCATAGCTCAATTTCTAAAATGTACACGTAAGATAATTTAAGTGTGGCAATACTGCAGGTTTGAAAAATAGTCAAGAAACCGTAGAAGTGAGCGTGGGAAAGCAAGTGCTGTTCTGCTGTGAGAGTTTTTTACATCTCATTCGACGTTTACATTACACAGACACAAGAAGTGTCGGGAGGGCGGAATGACTGCGTCGCAGCAGCGCGACCACGCGGTCCCATTTCGAAAGGCTCTTTACAAATGCGTCCTTCCATTCCTGAGCAACAAAGGAATCCGACGGATGGATCCTTCCAGGGCCAAGCTATCCCGGGATTCATTGGGATTCCCTGGGACACGGCTTGTGAGAAAACCAACGAGCTGGCTATGAATTTGGGACAGTTACAGTCTCATGTCGAAGGCTCAATGTGTCATAGCAGGGGGCCGCGACCCGACAGAGCTCTGCAGAACAGCAGAGAACTGCCTCTGCTCCTGTGCACAAAATACTGATGATGGTGTTTTCACTCTCACCCTCTGACGGCGAAAGCACTTTTTTTTATCAGACACAAATTACTAGTGGAGCCAACAATAGTCCAGCCACATTTCCAGCAAGTAAGGGTGTTTGTGTGTGTGTGTGTGTGTGTGTGTACGTGTGTGTGTGTGTGTGTGTGTGAGACACGTGTTGGACAAACCTGCAGGTAAGATTTGAGCTCTTGGTAGTTAAGCATGATGTTCTCAGCCTCCTTGTACTTAAACTGCGTCTTCTCCAGGCTGTTCTCGAGCGCCCGCAAGTACTGGACACACACACACACACACACAAACACACATTTTTTTCCACTGATTTATGGCTTTGACTGGACTCAACTGTCACCAGAAAGAAAGAACATTCTGTGTGTGTGTGTGTGTGTGTGTGTGTGTGTATGTGTGTGTGTGTGTGTGTTTTGGAAAAATCTCTTGAGGGGGTTATGCACCATGGCATCGGTGGACTGTGCTCCGCCGGTGCCCTCGGGCTTCATCCTATGGTACTCCATCGTCAGCTCCTCGAGGCGCCGCTGGCACGTCTGGGTGGTGTGTTTGAAGGCGTTGAGGCGCTTCCTCTTGGACAGCAGCTTCTGGTCCAGTGTCGTCAGGGCCGTCTGAGAAAGGGAAAAGAAAAAACACAGGTTAGGGGGCCTGGATAGTAGGAGCAACAAATCAACGCTGTTATATTCGTTCTCCGTCCCCTCACCTTCCTGGACATGTTGCGGTAGGACTCCTTCTCCAAGCCTTTGTTATGAAAGGCCTTGATGATGTGTTCATCACCCTAGGGAATAAATACACCCGAGTGAAGTTCAGTAGGAACTGCCGACATAGGGTATCATTTCTGTTTTTGTTTCTTTGGTAGAAACAGAAACAAATACAAAACCAAACGGGCTGAGAGAGGGGACCACACGACTCTTGCCTCTGCCAGCTGTTTGTACAGCCTCTTGTTCTCCAGCCTCAGCTGGTGGATGAACTCCGTGTTCTTCTTCATGTTGGACTGAGAACTCTCGTAGAACGTGGTTCTGTCGCCCTCTGGTGGACAAGAGCGGTCGTTACACCGACAATACACGAACAACAGACGTCTCGTTATTTACAAAAAAAATAAATATATATATATATATATATATATACAACTTGCTGCGAACTGCTTGTTATCTTTGATTCCATTTTTTTTGGGGGGGGGGGGGGGGGGGGGGGGGGGGTTGACATTGGCTTAGTCCCACATTAATCACACAGAGACACGAAAACATGGCGGCTGTCTTGGAAGCAGAGGAACAAAACAAACTTACCCAGAAGTTGAATTTTACGCTGCATCTCCGCTATTTGGTCATGCTGCGGGGGGGAGCTGGAGCGGACCACCCCTAGGCGTCGGGTCAGAGGGGCACAAGACGTGTTGACCAAACAATGTCCCGGGTACTAAATGCCACTAAATTTTTGCTGCTAATGTTGAAAGTGTAATAAAAAATGAAATGAATTATGCCCCCCACACACACGTGTTCATGTCCTTACCTTTGGTCTTCTCACTCTTCTTCATTTCACTTGTGTCTCGGTCGTCGTTTATTCGGTGTGTGTAGAATCATTCCACAGCTGCTTCTTTAAATGCATTTAATGTCCATTTGCCGTTATCTACACTAATCCTTTGATCTTTCAAATTACATTGAACCTTTTGATCATTTTTAACCCCCCAATCAACCTTTGATCGTATATGCATTTGACTGCCCCCCCAACCTCAGCTCTGGGTCGGACTCGGTCCTCGATGAACGTGTGCGCGCCGCAGATCCAACTGAGGAAACAAAACAATCTCACAAAAGACAGATCTTTGTCAACACACCGAAGTAGTTCTCACTGGGGAAGGCGACAGAAAGTCGTACACTTGGCCCCACGTTCAGCGTACAGAGCTGTGACCCAGACGACCAGCGCCCGCTGTCTCCATTTGTTCGTTGCTTAGCAACCGGTAAACTGTGTGCAGCCACTGATGAGAAGTAAAAGACCGGACCTTCAACTCGCATTTACAGCTTTTCATCCGACAATAAAACGTATTCGTGCGGTGAATATAACAGAATATAGCAGGGCTGTGTGTCTATTCTTACAATCACCGTACAGTTTATTTCATATCATTCAATGTTAAAAAAACTACAGCACAAGCTACTCTAATGTAAATCACAGTAATATAACATACAGGCCTGTAGACAAATACAGGAAACTACAGCTTAAACGATGAATATTTGTAAATACTGTACAACTTTACACCCACCTTGGTTTATATATACGCCAAACTATTAGGCCTGTCCAGTCTGTGTTTATGTTTTAATGTTCATACATTTCAGACACAATCGTTTTTTTTAAATGAGATCCAAAAAATGAAAACGAAAATGGAGACAGTTGCTATGATGCTGCATTTGTGCCGTAAGTTGATCAATCCAAAATATTATATTTCAAATTCTATTTTCTGCATACTTGCCCCCCCACCAAAAAAAACGAACAAAGTTAAATAATGCTTCAGGATTTTTCAAAAGGCTTCAATGGGCAACAGTGACAAAAACAAACGGAGTCATGTGTTATTTTTTTTTACCAAAGAAGCAATGGTCTCTATTATTCTTTGAACACTGGCATGGCAACACAAGTTTACAACAAAATGAGAGACAATGTAAAACGTTATACAAACTTAAAATGTGTATATAACCGTAGATATATCCATCTTAAGTGGAGACTCTGAAGAACCAAAAAAAAAAGAACACAAGCTTTTACCAAAATAGCAACTGTAAGTTCAAGTCAAATCTCCTGGCGTCATATGTAATCTCTTTAAGGCTTTTAGAAACATACTGAGGTTTTAATTACCTAATGTTGAGCAATGTCGCTTTGGTGAGTTCATTTCACACAGTGCAATATGCTTAGTTAAAACTGATAAAGCACGACTTCATTCGGGCGTCAGCAGGTTAAATCTGCGACATACTGAACCCTGCAAAGCCTCCACATAAAATACACAACAGCACAGACACACAAAAATGGGGCGATAAAGACCAAGATGATGACAAAAAAAACAAAAACGTGAGAATGTTTTGGGCAAACTGTTGTTATCGTCTGTGATAACAAACTCCTAAATTCCTTCTGTATTAAAATCACACAGACGACGGCCGAAGACTTTGGAACAACATACTGAAGGAACAGAAATACATAGACGTCGGAAATTAATCCCATCTGACGGCAAAACACACAAAGTCTGTATCTACATGGTGTAGCACAGAAATGGTACACGATTCCTCCTACTGTTCACACACACACACACACACACGCACAGACACACACGCACACACACACACGCACACGCACGCACAGACACACACACATACACACACACACACGCACACACACATATGCACGCACACACAGACCTAATCTACAGATTTGGACTCTTCGTTGGACTTCTTCAGGAGGGTGAGCAGGTTCTGCGACATGAAATAAGGCCTCTCCGCTGATCCATCGTTGCGCTCGAGGTCCTCCACTGTGACACGGACAGAGGCAGTTGAGGGACAACATGCTAACACACCTTCAATTGTCATTATACGCATGCTCGTATTTATGCATTGTCTGTCTATAGTCAGTTTTGTCTTTGAGATAGATAAAGAATTATAAGGTCAGCAAAAACAACTCATCATGTGATGTCACATAAGTCTAACTAAACTCAAACTAAATCTCTAAATTAGTGGTTCCCAGGGATCATTTTCTGTTTTGCAACTGCCACACCAGAGCCACAGGCGATACAGAGTCGTACTTCTCAGGTCATGACAAAGTCAGTCCTGTCTGGTTTTGCTCTAAAACATTAAAAACTCACCTGTTTTCAAACACCAAACCATCTTGACACACGTGTGCACACACTCATAATCACCGTAGACTGACATATACCCATAACAGAACCCCTATGGTTATAATATAATCACCTTTAATCAAGATTCACAGCCAATAAATATGGAATGTCATCAGTAATTTCCGTGGAAAACATCTCAACAAGTTGACGATCAAGAGAAAAGTTACAAAAGCATCCAGATACTTAAAGTATGTTAGTTTGCGAGCATTCAGAAGGCCATGTCAACACCATGCAGCACTTAGAGAGACAGAGAGTGAGGATAGGGACAGAGCCAGGTAGTTGTGGTTAGTAAACAACGAGGGGGCCGGGCGGGGGGGGGGGGGTCCAAAGAGTCTGAGAGGTTGTCATGGCGACACAGCCACAGCACTTAACGCCAGTCCAAGAAATACCAAGGCAGGTAGATGGTAATAACAATACACAGGAACCCATCTTGGTGAGGATCTCTACAAGACTGAAGCCAACAAAAATACATCATAGGCATACACCACTGTGTATATATATATGTATATGTATATACATATATATATATATATATATATATATATATATATATATATATATATATATATATATATATATATATATATGTATATGTATATATATATATACACACAGAGAAAAAAAAGATCCAATATTCATACAGCATATCAAATGTGTCTGTAAGGTTTTGGCATCAGCTGGTATGATTGTAAACAGTGAAAGCGATTCACCTGTCGGTCGAGATGTATTGGTTTGGTCCGACTGTACGCGGTAGTGCGTTCGTTAACGGGCTCAAGACGACAGAGATCAGTGACAGAGATCAGGCACGGGTTCAGCACTCACAACATTCTACAGATCGTCACGATATAAAAACCAACACGGTTCTAAAATTCAACACGAGAGAGCGTTTTTTTTCTTTTTTTTCAAGCTACAGAGATGCACTGGGCTTTTTGACCTGCTTTGACCTTCTTCACCTGGACGCCACATCGCTCACACACAAGCAAGGCCATGTGAAATTTAGCTTGTTCTATGCCGTACATTGATCAGGTCCGTATCACAAATTTGCAGGGAACAGTTATTTCATTCTTTATGCTTTTATGAGGTTTACCGAGCCTAGCTTCTTCTTTTTTTTGATGCCACAACATTACTGCTGACTTCTACTCCAGTGGTGCAGAGGGAGGATTTTTGTCCTTCGATTCCTCCTCCTCCTCTTTCTTTTCACCAGTCTCCTCTTTCTCAGGGGTCACCTCCTCCGTCTTTTCTTCCTGTTTTAACTCTGCCGCTTCCTTCACCTCTTCCTTCTTCTCAGCCTCCTCTGCTGGACTTATTGCCGGTTCCTCGCTCTTCTCCTCTTTCGGCTCATCAACATCTGTCTTTGACTGTAGCGGCTGCTCCTCTTCGTTTTCCTGCTTGAGGACCGTCTGCTGTGTCAGCTGGATCTCTCCATCTTGCTGCTGCTGAAGAGGCGTTTCCTCCTCCAGCGTCACCTCCTCCGCTTGCTTTGCGGAGTCTGCCTGGTCCTCGTCCTCCTCTCTCTTTGTTTTGGAGAGGATCTCGTGCAGCTCGGGGGACATGAAGTAAGGCCTGTCGGACGAGCCGTCGTTTCTTTCCAGGTCCTCACCTTTTTCAGTGTGTGGGGATGCATTTGTTGTGCGTTTGATTTGGGTTAATGGAAAGTAGGGAGGGAAATGACAGGAAATAAAGGGAGTGTGTGAAAATAAATGTGAAGTGAAATTAATGGGAGAAACGAGACAAAGAGAAGACGAGTCAGAAACAATGGCGAGAAGAAGAAGAAACCAGCAGCTCAGCTTGAGACGGTTGTATCACTGCTTGAAACCATGAAGAAGAGAGAGGATCCGCAGGGGAGACCCTGCTATCAACTGAAAGTTACTCACAGAAGCAGAGGAAGAGTGTGTCCACACACATGGCGTACACACTGAAGAAACCGTGGGCGATGAGGTAGGATCCCACTACCACTGTCTGGGTGAGGAAAAAAATCACACACGTCAAGAGCCCTGCTGCTGCATGTGAGCTTGAATCACAGGAATACAACTGTTCCTTACCATTATTGGCACCCAGTAATAGTTCAGAGATGGAGCAGCATCCTCTACTGCTTTGATTCTTCCAGAGAAGAAGAAGAAAGAGAAGATCCCTGTACGGAGAGAATAATTAGATTCAGTGGATTTTAGTTAGAGAGCCAGAGAGCGCTCTCTCTCTCAACTGGTTCAGAAAATAGATTCCTTTGGTCTAAAAAAAAAGCAACAACTTACCAACAATGCCAACAATGAGGAGCTTCCCAAGAAACAGCAGGAAGTCGGTCACTTTGTCTAACACAGCCACTCTGCCAAGGAAATGAGCACAGTGTACAACGTGAGAGTGTGTCAAGGTAAATCGGGCTAAGAACAGCTTTAATCGTGAGCAAATCTTTGTAGTCTAAAAAAAAATAAAAAATGTGTATATCAATGTGATAAAATCCCACCGGAGGATGTTCCTCATGAGAAGGAAGAAGGCGTCTCGGGCTGAAGGACAGAAACTTTTTCCATAGATGGCAATCTAGGGGGAAAACAAAGAAACAGAAACAAAAAAGTTAAATCTACTAAGAGGACGCAACATCTGTCCCGCAGCTGTGTGGAGGCACAAGGACTCACCATGATGTAGGCATTTCTGTTCAGGAACTTGATGCACTTCTCCAGGCACCAGAAGCAGCACTTCATGCAGCTTAGCAGGAATTTAGCAAATTTGTTCTGTGCACCTGAAGGATGACAACCGTTATGATACAACGCAAGAATGTTCAGGAACCTGTCATAGCCTTTAAGTATCCCTGCAGCTATAAATACACCAGAAGTCGAATAAGTGTGAAATTGTTAACTCTGTGAAAGGTGCAGTCGAGGCAAAGTAAATAATAATTACTATTATTGCTGGTGTCAACAGTAATAGTCATAAAAGACAATGTTTGCCACCGTAACATATTGGAAAATGATTGTGTCAAAGCATCTTAACCACATATTTTAAAATCAAAGTATAGATAACCTGCATCATTCTGACTCTGAAGGCTTTCTACATGTACTGTATGCATCCAATAGCAGAGTAACCTATTCAACAAGAAAATACTAAATACATAAGACCCCAATTACTGATGAATATTGGATACTGATGGAAACATGTAGTTACTCAGCACCCGGGTGTATTGAGTCAGTCTCCTTGTTCTAATGTGAGATCCTCTGACCTTTCAACTTTTGGTCCAGATACTCCAGAATGACCCTGATAACCTGAACCACAGACAGGATGAGGGAGCCGAAAGCCAGGGAGCCGGCGTGGTACCTGCACAGGAGGAGAGTGAAACAAGAGGCAGACTGTGAGCATCCCACCTACTGACCTTCTCACCTGTCGTATATGGAAGAGAATCACACAAACCTGAACTTCTTCCAAATTTCTGGAAGTATTGAAAATCAACATTTGCATGGAGTTAATAGCCTGACTAACAATGACTGAATCACATATCACCTGCTACATTGAGTTAATGTGAAACTGTATTTGTACAGTGTGTATCTAAAAAAAAAAAAAAAATCACTGAATCCATCATCTTACCTTAGGGCGCGTCCTAGTGAGGCGAAGATTGGGTAGGCGGGAATATGATCGGGCTTCTTGAAGGCCCAGTAATATGATGCGAAGGCCCCCGACAGAGTGACCTGGCCCAGGGCCGTCACAAAGTTGGCGCACCAGAAGAACAGGAAGACGTTGTAGAACTGGAACAGGATGAGGTACTTGTGGTAGATGCTCTCACCTCCGTAGAAGGCAAACAGGCACTCTGCATCTGGACACTGGGCAGAGGCGTTGGAGGTGTTGAACGTCTGGGGAAAGAGATGGGGAGGAGGAGAAGACCAAAGGATTATTGACAATGATGAAAACGGTCATGCTACCCAAGGAAAACAGCGCCCTTTCCATAGAGTCTGCCAAATATTAAAGGCAACATTGACATTTAGAAACGTACCTTGGGGTCGCAGGTCTCCCGTGAGTACTCGCACTCAGAGTTGTTGAACACCTTGTACACCTGCTCGTTAGAGGTGGACAAGAAACTGGTCAGAGCTGTCAAGGAGACAACAAGGGGAGGGAATCTCTGAAAGGGTCACTCTGGGGTGATCTGCATCTATTTATAATGACACACCCACTGCGGGAGGAAAAAGAAGGGAATAATTCTCAAAAGAAACTATTTTGATCCTCTTTAATCATCATCTGAAAAGTGAAAGGATACACAGCAGTGACGGCCCAGTAGGCGATCACCACGGCCAGGAGGGCAAAGGTCAGCAGTGGGTAGAAAAGAGAGGACATCACATGGCCAACGGCTCTGAAAAGGATAACAATGGTCAAAGTGTTATATTAACCAGCTTAGATATTATACTCTCCAAAAGTAAGAGGAAGTCCTCCCAAACAAAGAAATGTACACTCTCCCTCACAGTGAAGGATCGGCGTAAGAACTAAAGATCTGCTCTCTACTGTTATGAAAGAAAAACGCCATTTGGTGTCAGCAAAACCTTTCAAAACAAGGACACACACACCATTATATCTTCAAACAATTGTAATGTTGAATGTGTTGAACACAGCTGCCTGTTTACAAGTCCAGCAGACATAGAGCAACACTCATTTGAAGTTGTGTTTCCGCCCAATTTATGAAGTCTAATATACTCCCTCGTTTTAACTCTATTTTGGTCTCCATCATCTATGGAAGGAAAATATCTGGTTCGCGAAAAAACACTTGATGGAGTCGAGGGCAGGTGTGGAACTGCATGATAGTTTTCTGGGGGGGGGGTTCGTCACTATAAGTGGCTCTTTTCACGTTACACACTGTTTGTTGGATGGATATTGATTGGTGCAGATTGAAAATGAGTGAGCAGGTCTAGTCACGTTTCCATCTCATCTGGGAAACGAGATAAATGATGCAGCACAATGCAAAACTTGGAAGTTGTAATAAACCCTGTGTACTGTAAAACGCATGTATGAATTGATGTATGAAAAATGAAGATGCTTAGTAAACGGTACGGAGCTGTTTCATAATGAACACGTGTGGTCAGACATGCGCCTTATGTTAATAGAATGTCATTGGTTTAAGGAGTACTGCCTGGCAGAAAAGTTGTATAAAAAAGCGTAAACTGGAAATGAATGTTAGTTGCTCTGCAAACCGACTTGGCTTTTCTGTTGATAAAGTCCATCAGATGATTCAGTTTCTAAATAACATAATTCTTCACTCTCACAGGTACGTGGCACCTGGATCCCACCGTACTAAGTCAGACTGACCTGCTGGCCTCTTTGATGAGAGCGATCGCGATTAGGATTCTCTTCCTGAGGAAGATGAGTAGCAGGATGATGATGAATTCCACGATAGCCAGGATGATCACTGCGAAAAAATAGTGAATGAAATCGATTAACAGGATCCGTCAGCAGTTGATACAAAGCTGTGCTGCTGCGGGAGTGAAAGCATGTATGCGCTTACTGAAGGCCAGCCACGTCTGTCTGATCTGCAAGTAGACAGAGAAGTCGGTCTGCAGGCCCAGGTCACGGATGGTGACGTCGGCACCAGGCTCTCCCTTCAGACTTGCAAATTCCATGTAACAGTGGAAAATACCTGAAGAATTGTAAGTAGTTTTTAGAATTTCATTTCAATAAAACCAGAGCAAACTTAGAGAGCAGCGCAGAGCAATCAATAGAAGAGACTGAAGACATACCGTATCCAATTACTAGAATAACCAAAACAATCATGATCCAGACCATGACGCCGGCCAAGAATCGCAGCAGGACGATGAAAATCAAGCTGACTAACATGGCAATCACCAGACCGCTAGACAGGGAGGACACATCAACATGTTTAACATATTAGTTCAAACAAGTCTTTGGGCATGTTAGCCCGTAATATTTCAGTTGCACTCATTCATATTTTGTGGTTTGTTTTAGCGAAAGTCAGTCTTGAACGTTCATAAATGCTTTTCACATCTGCAGAGGTGAATTATCCTGTCTCGTGTCAACAGAGCCAGTAAATATTTGGTACTCGTAAATTTCGCATTGCGTTGATCTCTGTTAACCTAGCCAGCAGAGAGCAGGCAGACTTACAGCAATATCCAATGCCAAGACTGAGTGTAGTCTTCAAAGATCCTCATGGCCACCTGGCGAGCTTCAACGGCCACATTTGACTTCCTGTTGTAAAAGGAAATACAAGTTAAAACCAATCACCAGTGTCCAAAATGAACATTGCAGTCATTTGCATATGTGTGTATTGTTCATCAGCTAAATGCTACATGCTGGTGTAGCATCACTGTATAAACTCTGATAATAGTTTTAAGAAATTCAACAGCAAGCTAATGCTAACAAGGTACGCGATTCTTCTCACACCTGGAAAATAACAATAATAATGGCCTGTAATATGCATTTTTCAGAATGTTCTTCTGTCTTCAACGATGCTGAACAAAATTTACAAGAAAAAGCTGGTTTAAAAAAACCAAGGACACAATTTAAACTTTTAATTTCAAACTCTTTCATTTGTTTACATAGGGGATAACGTTTTTAATTCATTCAAGAAAGGTAATTTATGAAAATTGTAAATGTAAAAATGTAAATGTAATTTTTACATGGTTCTGGCCATGTCACAAGTGTACAGTAATTTGACACGGCGTTGTGCAGGAGCTTCACACTGTCGACTGAAAGGATGAAGCACAACAACAGCAGTCGCACTCTTCATCTTGATGAATAACATGCAGGGAGTATTCCCCGCAGGGAATAGCACTGATAGAAAACACTGAAGAAAAGACTCTCCAGGCCGCATAGACAACAGAGCAGAACCAACGCTGGTGCCCTGAGTAGCCGAGGCCTTTAAGGAGGATGTCAAATCAGCGCAGTGAGTTATCGTGGTGACGTGATATGCGATCTGTCAACGGACACAACACAGCACGGTGTGGGACAAGAAGGTCCCGCAAGAACCAGCTGATTTACCGACAGCATTTTCTCTAGAGCTGTCCACCTTTATATTTCAGAGTACAAACTGCATTTTAGTCAGACCAATAGTCTAATACCCTGATAATTGATGAAAATAGTCATCAATTGCTTTCTGTCAGCTAATCAACCACGGCCAATCCACTAAGTAATCATTTTTTCAGGGACTAATTTGAT
This sequence comes from Scophthalmus maximus, assembly GCF_022379125.1. Classification (NCBI taxonomy): domain Eukaryota; kingdom Metazoa; phylum Chordata; class Actinopteri; order Pleuronectiformes; family Scophthalmidae; genus Scophthalmus; species Scophthalmus maximus. The sequence goes on from NC_061522.1 coordinate 19,032,611, forward strand.
CAAAACGTTGATTTATCATGCTAATTGCACACGTGTTAAAGGAAAATCTGAAATTGTAACAGGATTCTATCTTTGTATTAATCAAATATCTTTGATATTAATAATAATATTGGTTTATTTAGCCTGGACATACTATATATGTGTCCATACAGTGAAAAGGACTCACTTTGAAGCCTCCAACACGTCAGTGGCGTTGATATTGACGCCCTGTCCAGAATCGAAAGTGGTCTCATTGCCCACCACCACCACCCCACCTTTCATCGTTCCCAAGGCCGGAAGGCAGCGACGTGTGACTGTGGAGGGAGGAGGAGATGATCAGTGTTTCAGTTTGTTTCAGCTTCACTGGAAAAACTACAGAAGCAGCAGCTTGCGTGGGTGAAAATTGAGAACAGGGAAACTTGAACAAAAGCTTCTCACTTACAGGCTTTACTGGGCATCAACAATGCTGGACACAAGCCATCCCTCAGGATCTCAGGAGGACTCTGAGTAAAGTAAAACGGCTTTAAATGTAGTTTTTTTTTTTTGTGGTCATATTCTGTGTGATTGATGTGAATGAATCTAATTATTTACCAATTTAGCAAAGTCCACTCCGTCCTTGCAGAACTGTTTGTAGTATTCATGGTCTTCTTTGCTTCCTAACTTGGCTTTCACCAAGGTGAGATGCCTGTCAGGACAGCTTTCCACACATAACTGGACACAAATGACAACATAGGGTCATGACAACCAACGTGACCGTTAGAAACACGGCAAAAAAAAGATTTAGCTTTGTGTTTCTGACCTGTGTGGTGGGACACTGGAACTCCAGCAGCACCAGGGGACTGGCACATTTCAGTATGTTGAAGTAGAGCAGAAGAGGCTTCTTCCTTTTGATTAAGTGACACAAAGTTATTACAGGGCCAACGTCATAAGGAAATAGCCATACGTCCCAGATGAAGGGGTATCACAATACAGTAATACAAAATCATTATTCGCATGTGATCATCCTATTCATGTTGCCATGCAACTCACTCCAGAGGTGTTCCAGCTTGTCCACAGAACTGCCCCCTGCTGTCTGTGGGGTAGATCACTTTCCTGGGGTCACCCTGGGACCAGGCTGCATGGAGAAGAGTAAAAATCAGAGGTACAGTATGTCTGAGGCCGACCACGAGGCACTGACAACACAAGAACGAGGAATTCCAAAGATGGCGCACAGCGATGTGACATCTCATGTCTTTTCTTTGATTTATACACTTTTAAAGCATTCAAACGCTGCGTTTGACTTCAGTCAGGTTAGGGTTCGTTGTCGTTGCAGACTAAAGTGAACATCAAACAACAACTTTTTTATAACCTATCAAAATTAAGAATATACTGGTTTTAAAAACAAATAATTGTTATAACGTCAATGTGGGTGACTCTCTTCTTTCGCTTTCCCGCCACATTTTAATATCTGCCACTGCCAAGATGAAAGTGGTTGCCAACCACAGTTAAAATCTAAGAAGAACAAAAGAAAAGGGAAATACGTATCTAGTGTAAAAAACAATCACACAGGACAAATGTGTATTTTACATCAAAATACACATTTTGATGTACATCTGTTAGATACTGTTTTTTACATCAAAAAACAGTATCTATTCATGGATTATTACCACAACTGGAGTTGAAGATAATTAAATTAATATACTGATCTTTTTCTGATAAATGACAGATGCAATTTTCAAATCAATCAAAACCAAGTACATGAAGACAGAGTTCATACAGTGTCAAGAACATGAAAAAATAGACAAAGCATAATGTCTTAAATATGAAACCTATTTCTAACACACATACAGTAAGCTGCAGATCCCTAAGATCACTACTGTATCCATCCATCCATCGTCTACTGCTTTATCCATTTAGGGGTCGCGGGGGAGAGGCGGGGTACACCCTGGACAGGTCGCCAGCCTACCACATGCAGAGACAAAGAACCATTCACTCTCACATTCACACCTACGGTCAATTTAGAGTCTCCAATTTACCTAGCCCCATTCTGCATATCTTTGGACTGTGGGAGGAAGCCGGAGAACCCGGGGAGAACATGCAAACTCCACACAGAAAGGCCCTGGTTGGTTTTGAACCGGGATTCGAACCGAGAACCTTCTTGCTGTGAGGCAAAGGTGCTAACCACTACACCACCGTGCAGCCCCAATGTTAGCCCATCAAAATCCTGTTCACATAATGTCTTCGGGTCACTTCTTCCGTCCTTCATCCAGGTCAATCGATCTGTTTTTCGGTCAATGATCGCTGCTTTGAAATTGCTTTAAATGCTTTACTCCTTGTAAATTAGGAGAAACATTAGTTTTGATGTTCATTTACATTGTGTGTTTTAGGTATGATGTATTGTAGATAAGGACATTGGAAACAATCTTCAACGCTACTGTGATGAAGGCAAGAAAGGAAAAAATGTTTGGTGAATAAACCATGTGCTGAAGAAAGTGACTGGTCTTAAATGTATAAAAAAATAAAAAATGGACACAATTATGAAAGCTAGGTAAATCAATATTTCTATGAGCTTGGGTGTCAGCAATACATATTGCAATGATGCGGTCTCAGTCTTACCGAGGATACCCACAGCGAAGTATCCCAACAGGGCCAATATGAAGAGAATACAGCAGAGGACATCTGTGCAGCCCCTGAGCAGAGGAGAGGCAGGATGTGGTTACTGCTGCCTTGTACCGGAGAAAGAAAATAAATTATAATCAGGGATTGATTTGAGACATATATCTCACCTGTCGTGGATCGGCCCTTTGAAGCTCGGATCGAACTTCCTGGACTCCCCTGGGGGTAAAGAGAGACAACAGAATTGTTATTCTTGTCTACCATAAACTCAATTTTTAGACTTCTACTATAAATCTCACTCTCATGGGACTACAAAACAGAGCACATGCATCATTTAGGCTACTTGACCCAGAACCTGTGGTTTCACCTGAGGGACTCTAAACGAACAGCTAACAAGAGGCTGAACCGATTTATTGGTTGGCCGATATGAGCCTTTCACAGACATTTCTGTTTTTATGTTAGCCGATACGCGCCACTACGAAACTGAATAAGCAATGCAAATTACATATTTTATATATTTCTGTTTACAAAAAAGGATTTATGTTCATTCTATTAATTCAAGTCCTATATATTTGGTTGTATTTGTGTATTCTTTTTATTTCTAGTTATTTATAGCAATATTTATGCTTAAACTGTGAAATATCAAGCTGACATCTGTATCAGAAACTTTTTCAAAATCCATATCGGTCAGCCTCTATCACTAAGATATACAGTCAGTTGTCAGTTTATTAGGAACGCTTGACCTAAAACGAGTGCAGTCTGATACGAGAGTCCTATAATAAATCAATGTTGAAGTTTTTTGAACTGTTAAAGACGTGTTGATTTAAGTTCATTTTACAATGAATAGTCTGTGGCGTTGCTGAGCTGTACTCTGTTATGTTGACAGTGTGTTTGTATTATTTAGATTTTTTTGTTTGTACAGTTCAGTGCAGATTATCAGTTTGTTTGTTTTTTCTTAATTTTTCTATAAAAAGAGCTAAACAGATGTGTAGGATTGTGTTCGACATTGAAGGAGGTATGCACTCTCCTGAATGTCATTATAGTTCGGAATCTGATTAGTTGAGCAGCCTGATTGCTTTAATGAAATCAAATCTGCAAGTAAGTTCATTAGTTTCCACGTTTCCATGTTTGACAGACACATTTAAGACAAACTATAACCTCTGCTAAGGCCGAACAATCCCACACGTCTGTCAGCTCCAGATTATTATGATGTGGATGTGCACCAATCTGTACAAACTCATAGATATATGTTGAGGAAAGTGATCTGCCCCTTCGATCACATCTGCACTCAAATTGAACGGGTCCAATGTCCCCAAGTCTCATGCAAATTGGTTCAGTGCTTTTTACATGATGCTGCTGACAATCAAACAAAGAAATAGATATCAATGAACAAAACCTCGGTAGAGGTGGAAGAACATATTTCTTGATTTAATACAGAGAAAATGCTTTTCCATCATTTTAAAATAGATTTATCTGTTGAATACACTTGTGTAATTGAGACACAAATGAGTACAATGCATAAGTGTAAGCCCGCCTGTTGACAGAGACAGGACAATCTCCAGAACAAAAGGATTCTTCTGCCCGACTGTCATGCCTAGCAACCTATAAAATGGCCCCCCGGCGACGGCGAGCTCCCTATGGACATCACTTGCCGCCATGGAAACACCTCAGACACTGAGAAACATCGACCGAGCCCACTCTGCTCACAGTGAGATCATCGTGAGCTAACATTCTGAGTCAACAGGAATGAGGACGAGAGAAATGAGCATGGTTCTTATTGCCGTTTTTACTGCCTTCTAAATAACGATCAATCAAAATGTGTTTTACACATTGAAGCAATAACACAATCCCCACGATCAACATCTTTCTGTAAGACCAGACACTGAGCCCCTAGACATCCTGTCACATCAACTGTTCTTCAAATGCTCATTTACAGAAGTACAGATGATGGCTGTTGTCACAGCCTGCTGTTCACACATTTACTAAATATTCAATACCTCGCACGCTGAGAAATCAGTCACACGCACATGTACAGGACACACACACAGCTTCTGCCCACACACCATAGACACAACGATGAGATGAACCAAACGCAGCGCCCAGTCTGACAAGCTGAGTGTCAAGTCAACAAGACATTCAGCAGCACATGAAAAGTCAGCGGGGGAAGCTGATACAGTACCTGCTCTTTTGTATTTTGTCATTGTGCCCATATTTCTCCCAATGTTTCTCTCATGGACACTTTTGACAGATTCCTCTCAGTGTGCTGTGTGCGGTGGTTGCCTCTTTAAGTCTCCTTCCTGTATGAGTTTTGCATCTTACGGCCTCTCACTCCTTACTTCCTTCTTTCACAGAGCTCTGCTGATCTGTCAGTGTACTGCTTCTCTCTCTCTCTCTCTCTCTCTCTCTCTCTCTCTCTCTCTCTCTCTCATCGCGCGTCGGGGGAATTGCAGGCAAAACAGTATGACAGGGGAATTGAGAGAGCTGCTCAAAGGCGACGAAGACTTGTGGCGCCTGAGAAACTCCTGCTGACAAAACTTGGAGACGTTCACACACACACACACACACAACAGAAAATGTGTACTTTTTTACACATCTCACAACAGGAAGCGTTAGTTCCAGTAGTAGGCAACATTGTTTTGAATCAGAAATCAACTCTTCAACTCAACCCCACATATTAACAGCTCAAGCTGTGCCCTCTGTTTCCTTGCTTCCGCAGTTTTACAGTTGTGCAGTTTGCAGCTGCATGCAGCACAGCTGCACGTCTCCCACCTCACTGTTGTCATATGACCAAAAAATACCTCACTCCACCAACACAGTTCTTGACAAAACTTTTGAAAACACAAAAAAACACACGCGCAGCATAAAACTACTGTACTTTACCCTTATATGATGAATGTCCTTCTCTTGGCGTTTTTCTCAGCTTCCTGTTTCTACTTTCAGCTGTAGTTTCCAGTGTTACAGCACTTTCAGATTTCAGCTTTCAAATTCAAACTTTAAACAAGAATTCCTGAAATGGTTTCATTCACCTTTAAGATGAACATTCGATTGTGATGCATTGGGCTCGTTGGCGTACAAGAGGCGACGATTACAGAGTTACAATATGGATTTAAACCAAAAGTTTGAAGGGATGGCTTACTCCCCCTCCTTGCCATCACTTTGAGTGTGTGAACATGTTCTCTTTCCTTGAACCGATGAAGATAAACACTGGAAGTGATTTTTCCACCGGGCTTTCATTTGTGCGGCCATCTGCGAATGTGAGAGACACATCAGAGCCGAGACGACATACGGCTCTTTTTCTTGTTTTGTGCCATGAAGCAATTTTTGACTGAGCTGAAAAGCATTCCAGCAGATCTGCTGCTGCTGCATACAGGCGACCAAATGTCCCGTAAATGATCTTGTTTTTGTACGTCATTGTTAATAGATGGGATTGGGCATTTAGCTGTGATGGTTAAGGTTAGGGTAAGGCATTGTGCATTATGTCAACGAGTCTCCTCAAAGACAGAAGTGTGTGTGCGTGTGCGTGTGCGTGTGTGTGTGTGTGTTTTACAGGGAGTGATGATGTCATGACTGATGTGATTCGCTAATGGGCCCAGAGGGGTTATCAGATGAGCCCTTCTCTGGCTACCTTAATGGGTAAGTGGCCACTTTGGTCGTGTGTGTGTGTGTGTGTGTGTGTGTGTGTGTGTGTGTGTGTGTGTGTGTACGTGCAAGGAGTACATTTAGTCTCTTTTTTAGACATTTTTATCTTTCTATTAAGGACATGTAGATAAGATGATGGTGAAATGGTATTGACATGGAAATGATCAGAAAATATTATATGGGCTATTGTACTACTACTACTGTATCCAGCTGCTGCAAGCTGCTTTAAGGGATCTCCTCCTTGACTGCTACTAACGAGGTCATTGGCCTAGATAGAAGAAACACATGAAAGTCTCTTTTTGAAGAGCTAAACTGACAACCACTGGCTCAGATCACCGTCTCTCTCTTCGCTCTCTCCAGTCACTGCTTGGATCACACAGCAACAGTTTGTCTCATTTCCCCCCCCAAACCAACCGCTATAGTCCAAATGACAAGCGATCATTGTGAAACACTCGGCAGTGGTGCCTTTGTGCGTGCGCGTGCGTTGTGTGTGGTAACGTGTCTGTGCGATTGCCAGCTTTATATTGACTGGAAGCGCCTTGACTGTGTCTGCTGAGTAGGTAGAGCGGGCAAGGCTGAACACAGCCCCGACAGTGCAGGCTGCAGCCTGTCTGCCTACACAGAAAGGGGGAGATGTAGTAGTAAGTGTAACAGCGGTAGCAACCACGTACAACTTCTGGGTCAAACGCTGCTAATAAAAAATTCTGTTTAAGAATATTGGTGAGCTGCATTGTGAAAACCTTTGTCTCCACTTTATAAGGGCATTTGCTTTTTGACCTTTTAGCTTTCATGGGCAAGGAGGGGGGGTCGCAAGGACTAAGTGCTGTTTACATGGTAACAGGAAAACAACGAGGAAATGGTCCACAGCAGGAGCTGTGTGGATGGACTAAAGAGGATGTGTACTAGTTCATCGTGGGGATGGGCTGTCAGGAGGATCTTAACATCGAGAAAGAGGGAATAATTTATCAGACTTAGTGTTGTAATCCCAACAGAATACCAGTGTGAGGAGGGCAGCTTGGCCTATGGCCATCCTCGCATGTCACAACACTGACAGGGGGTATTAAAGCAAAAAAAAATATAACAGTGGTTATAGAGACATGATGACTAAGCAGTCCATATGGACCACAGCCGCCTGCTGCGGGCTGCCGGCTTGGTGCTGGTGGAGAAAATGCATGTGTGACACACATAACAATCAGCGGTGAGTCATGTGTCTGGCCGGGACAAATTCCCCATAATGTGCGAAAAAAAGCAACAAAATATCTGTGAAGTGCATGTGCTTCACTGTTGATATTCATATCTGTGTGTGTGTGTGTGTGTGTGTGTGTGTGTGTGTGTGAGTAATGATGCGACCATAAGTCCATTTACGAAAAAAAAACAACCAATGGGTTTCGAGCCCAGTGGAAATACAGTAAATGAAAAAAACTCCTCCTCCTCCTCTGTTAATATTATTATTATTATTATTAATAATATAATTTGTAATCCATAATAACCTGAAAATGACGCCAATTTAATTGACACCCACCGAAACGAGCCTACTTCTGTAGAATGACAACCTACTTTTCCGAGCTTTATTGGAGCTAAACCTATCTTTTGTTTTTTTAATATAGCCTGTTAAAATAGGGCAACATCGCCAAATAAAGTGAAATATTAAAGACTAATTTAATTAAAGCTGCGAGCAGCGATGATCGGGCCCTCGCACTCTTGCCGTCGGGGACGCGCCGGCAGCCGCTCTCCACGCGTCCGCCGGGTCTCGCGACGGCCGGTCGGGACGCGACGATTTCTCTTCCCCACCCTAGGGAAGCGGGCTCCGGAAACCGTCCAGTGGCAAGAAGCGGCCCATGTCGCGGAGTGGACGTCCCCAACCCCCCCTTGCCCGGCTCCCCGGGGGTCCTAAAAATAGGCGGCGAAGTGTACGTACACTTCAAAATACCTTAGAGCTGAGGTCAGGGTATTCCAACTGGACAAAGGCAAGGTGGTCTTTTCCACCCGGCCAGCACAGTCCTCCTCAGTGGGGGGAACATGTCCACTCGGTGGAAGTGCAACCTACCCCAGGGGCCCCCAGGTACCCCCTGGGGGCCCCTGGTACCCCTGGGGTACCCCCCGGCACCCCTCGGGCCCTCCTCCCAAAGTCGGCAAGTGAGTTTTGGGCCGATTGGACTCTTGGCCCCCGGGGGCCCCTTGTGCCCAAGCCCCCGGTGTCGGCAAGTGAGTTCTGGGCTAATTGGACTTTTGGCCCCCGGGGGCCCCTGGTACTCCCGGGCCCCCCTCAGGCCTCTCCCCCCGATGTCGGCAAGTGAGTTCTGGGCTAATTGGACTTTTGGCCCCCGGGGGCCCCTGGTACTCCCGGGCCCCCCTCAGGCCTCTCCCCCCCGATGTCGGCAAGTGAGTTCTGGGCTAATTGGACTTTTGGCCCCCGGGGGCCCTGGGGGCCCCTGGTACCCCTCCCCAGAGTCGGCAGGCGAGTTTTGGGCAAAAGGGGGCCATTTACCCAGAGTGGACAAATATTCCTCCGATTGGACATATTTACTGTACCGTACTGTACTACCATGACAAGTTCTGCGATGTCGACAAATGTACCACGAAGCGGACACCCAAAAATTTACAAAGTGAATGAAGTGGACAAAAAGGTCCATCAGTTGGACAGGTGTACGAGTTAGGGAAGTGGTAGGGGCCCCTGTGTCCAACGGCAATACCCGGGGGCCCCCCCCCCCCAGCCCAGAAAGGAGTGATAGCGCCACCGACAGGCGCAGTGGCTTTGGCACACTTTGCGTCCAATTCGTGATCTTAGTCACAGCCATATGACACCCTAACAGGGACGCAAGTCCATTGTGACGACCTTTGACCAATGGCAGGAAAATGCCCATTCATTCTCAGCCACGAAGTGGAAAATTCCCTTACCCGTGTCCCGTAGGAGGAGTTCGTCAAAGTGCGTCGCCTTTCGTTCACTGCTTACCCCAAGGTAAAATCCAAAATGGCTGACTTCCGGTTGGGCGGAGCTAATTGCTCCAAGAGGCTTTTTGGTAGGTCGTCGGGAGGTACATGAGCCGACCGAATTTGGTTCTTCTAAGTCAAATTTAAAGGCGTTAGAATTGACTTTGAAATGTTGTAGGGGGCGCTATGGAGCCATTTTGACACAATTGGACAAAAGACACATATCAGACATATTGTCTTGCCACTCTGAACATGTCTGCCAAGTTTCATGAGAAACAAAGCATCATAAGTGCCTCAAATATGTAACGTATTTGATGGCGAACAGGGCGTCACCATGGCAACAGCGTTTGACATATGGTCAAAAATTTCACAGTACAATATCAGCCATGTCTCACAACTAAGCTGACCAAATTTGAGGTTTCTCCAGTGAACCTGCGAGGCAGAGGACGTAAAAGAAGAATTTCAAACTTCCTATCACCATTAGGTGGCGCTATGACTTATGTCCAATATTGACATATAGATGTGTTTAGGGTGGGACTGTTATCACGCCTGAGAAGTTTGGATCAGATTAGACCATGTAGCTTTGATTTTGAGCAACTTCCTGTTCATGGTGAATCACGCCTCACCGCGGCCACGCCTTTCGATGTGGAGTAAATCTTTTGATATCGTTTGATCCGGAAGGCCTCCTCTACGCGTTGCTAAAGTTTGAGGCGGATCCGAACAACCGCCTAGGAGGAGTTCGTCAAAGTACGTCACCTTCCGTTCACTGCTTACACCAAGGTAAAATCCGAAATGGCTGACTTCCGGTTGGGCGGAGCTAATTGCTCCAAGAGGCTTTTTGGTAGGTCGTCGAGAGGTACATGAGCCGACCGAATTTAGTTCTTCTACGTCAAATTTAAAGGTGCGATAATTGACTTTTAAGTTTTGTAGGGGGCGCTATGGAGCCATTTTGACACAATTGGACAAAAGACACATATCGGACATATTGTCTTGCCACTCTGAACATGTCTGCCAAGTTTCGTGACAAACAAATTATCATAAGTGCCTCAAATATGTAACGTATTTGATGGCGAACAGGGCGTCACCATGGCAACAGCGTTTGACACATGGTCAAAATTTTCAAAGTATCATATCAGCCATGTCTCACAACTAAGCTGACCAAATTTGAGGTTGCTCCAGTGAACCTGCGAGGCAGAGGACATAAAAGAAGAATTTCAAACTTCCTATCACCATTAGGTGGCGCTATGACTTATGTCCAATATTGACATGAAGATGTTTTCAGGGCGGGACTGTTATCATGCCTGAGAAGTTTGGATCAGATTAGACCATGTACCTTTGATTTGGAGCAACTTCCTGTTCATGGCGAATCACGCTTCACCGCGGCCACGCCTTTCGATTTAGACAAAATCTTTTGATATCGTTTGATCTGGAAGGCCTCCTCTACGCGTTGCCCAAGTTTGAGGCGGATCCCATGAACCGCCTGGGAGGAGTTCGCGAAAGTACGAGGCCTTCCGTTCGCCCCTTACGCCAAGGTAAAATCAAAATGGCGGACTTCCGGTTGTGCGGAGCTAATTGCTCCAAGAGGCTTTTTCGTAGGTCGTCGGGAGGTACATGAGCCCACCGAATTTGGTTCTTCTACGTCAAATTTAAAGGTGGGATAATTGACTTTTAAGTTTTGTAGGGGGCGCTATGGAGCCATTTTGACACAATTGGACAAAAGACACATATCGGACATATTGTCTTGCCACTCTGAACATGTCTGCCAAGTTTCGTGAGACACAAAGCATCATAAGTGCCTCAAATATGTATTCGTATTTTATGGCGAACAAGGCGTCACCATGGCGACAGCGTTTGACATATGGTCACAAATTTCATAGTACCACGTTAGCAACTTCTTACAACTTAGCTGACCAAATTTGACGATGATGTGGTCAACCTATAAGACAGAGGGCGTAAAAGTGTAGACACATGTTACTTCCTGTTGCCAGTAGGTGGCGCTATGACCTATGTCCAATATTGACATGGTAATCTGTTCAGGGCGAGACTGTTATCATGCCTGAGAAGTTTGGGTCCGATCGGAGCATGTACCTTCGATTACGAGCGACTTCCATTTTCATGGCGAGGGATCGAAATTCGCCACATTTTCGCCACGCCGTCACAGCATGGGCCTCTGACGTACACTCAAGCTTTTGATATCGTTTCATCCCATGGGTCTTTAGATGACACACGACAAATTTGAAGTAGCTCATGTGAAATTTGTAGTAGTAGTTCATTAAAATATGGCACGTGAAATATGGATTTTGACACAAAATGGCCGACTTCCTGTTGGTCATAGGAAATTTTGCCAAGAGGTTTTTTGTCAGGTCCGACAAGATGTATCTGCCACCCAAATTTCATTTATGTAGGATACTCCAAATTTTTTTTTCCTATACCTGCTGATTTTTCCAGGGGGCGCTGTGAAGCCCCTGGGCCACACCCAGTGCCGGGCCTCTAGGCCTGAGTAGCGGGAGCAGTTTCTGACGTGTGTGCCAATTTTCATCCGTTTTCGCATATGGGAACAGGGTGTAAAATGAGTGAACGATGCTGAATAAGAATAATAATAATTAAAGCTGCGAGCAGCGATGATCGGGCCCTCGCACTCTTGCCGTCGGGGACGCGCCGGCAGCCGCTCTCCACGCGTCCGCCGGGTCTCGCGACGGCCGGTCGGGACGCGACGATTTCTCTTCCCCACCCTAGGGAAGCGGGCTCCGGAAACCGTCCAGTGGCAAGAAGCGGCCCATGTCGCGGAGTGGACGTCCCCAACCCCCCCTTGCCCGGCTCCCCGGGGGTCCTAAAAATAGGCGGCGAAGTGTACGTACACTTCAAAATACCTTAGAGCTGAGGTCAGGGTATTCCAACTGGACAAAGGCAAGGTGGTCTTTTCCACCCGGCCAGCACAGTCCTCCTCAGTGGGGGGAACATGTCCACTCGGTGGAAGTGCAACCTACCCCAGGGGCCCCCAGGTACCCCCTGGGGGCCCCTGGTACCCCTGGGGTACCCCCCGGCACCCCTCGGGCCCTCCTCCCAAAGTCGGCAAGTGAGTTTTGGGCCGATTGGACTCTTGGCCCCCGGGGGCCCCCGGGGGCCCCTTGTGCCCAAGCCCCCGGTGTCGGCAAGTGAGTTCTGGGCTAATTGGACTTTTGGCCCCCGGGGGCCCCTGGTACTCCCGGGCCCCCCTCAGGCCTCTCCCCCCGATGTCGGCAAGTGAGTTCTGGGCTAATTGGACTTTTGGCCCCCGGGGGCCCCTGGTACTCCCGGGCCCCCCTCAGGCCTCTCCCCCCGATGTCAGCAAGTGAGTTCTGGGCTAATTGGACTTTTGGCCCCCGGGGGCCCCTGGTACTCCCGGGCCCCCCTCAGGCCTCTCCCCCCCGATGTCGGCAAGTGAGTTCTGGGCTAATTGGACTTTTGGCCCCCGGGGGCCCCTGGTACCCCGCCCCAGAGTCGGCAAGCGAGTTTTGGGCAAAAGGGGGCCATTTACCCAGAGTGGACAAATATTCCTCCGATTGGACATATTTACTGTACCGTACTGTACTACCATGACAAGTTCTGCGATGTCGACAAATGTACCACGAAGCGGACACCCAAAAATTTACAAAGTGCCTTTAAATTTGACCATTTTGACACAATTGGACAAAAGACACATATCAGACATATTGTCTTGCCACTCTGAACATGTCTGCCAAGTTTGATGAGAAACAAAGCATCATAAGTGCCTCAAATATGTAACGTATTTGATGGCGAACAGGGCGTCACCATGGCAACAGCGTTTGACATATGGTCAAAAATTTCACAGTACAATATCAGCCATGTCTCACAACTAAGCTGACCAAATTTGAGGTTTCTCCAGTGAACCTGCGAGGCAGAGGACGTAAAAGAAGAATTTCAAACTTCCTATCACCATTAGGTGGCGCTATGACTTATGTCCAATATTGACATGTAGATGTGTTTAGGGTGGGACTGTTATCACGCCTGAGAAGTTTGGATCAGATTAGACCATGTAGCTTTGATTTGGAGCAACTTCCTGTTCATGGTGAATCACGCCTCACCGCGGCCACGCCTTTCGATGTGGAGTAAATCTTTTGATATCGTTTGATCCGGAAGGCCTCCTCTACGCGTTGCTAAAGTTTGAGGCGGATCCGAATAACCGCCTAGGAGGAGTTCGTCAAAGTACGTCACCTTCCGTTCACTGCTTACACCAAGGTAAAATCCGAAATGGCTGACTTCCGGTTGGGCGGAGCTAATTGCTCCAAGAGGCTTTTTGGTAGGTCGTCGAGAGGTACATGAGCCGACCGAATTTAGTTCTTCTACGTCAAATTTAAAGGTGCGATAATTGACTTTTAAGTTTTGTAGGGGGCGCTATGGAGCCATTTTGACACAATTGGACAAAAGACACATATCGGACATATTGTCTTGCCACTCTGAACATGTCTGCCAAGTTTCGTGACAAACAAATTATCATAAGTGCCTCAAATATGTAACGTATTTGATGGCGAACAGGGCGTCACCATGGCAACAGCGTTTGACACATGGTCAAAATTTTCAAAGTATCATATCAGCCATGTCTCACAACTAAGCTGACCAAATTTGAGGTTGCCTCAGTGGACCTGCGAGGCAGAGGACATAAAAGAAGAATTTCAAACTTCCTATCACCATTAGGTGGCGCTATGACTTATGTCCAATATTGACATGAAGATGTTTTCAGGGCGGGACTGTTATCATGCCTGAGAAGTTTGGATCAGATTAGACCATGTACCTTTGATTTGGAGCAACTTCCTGTTCATGGCGAATCACGCTTCACCGCGGCCACGCCTTTCGATTTAGACAAAATCTTTTGATATCGTTTGATCTGGAAGGCCTCCTCTACGCGTTGCCCAAGTTTGAGGCGGATCCCATGAACCGCCTAGGAGGAGTTCGCGAAAGTACGAGGCCTTCCGTTCGCCCCTTACGCCAAGGTAAAATCAAAATGGCGGACTTCCGGTTGGGCGGAGCTAATTGCTCCAAGAGGCTTTTTCGTAGGTCGTCGGGAGGTACATGAGCCCACCGAATTTGGTTCTTCTACGTCAAATTTAAAGGTGGGATAATTGACTTTTAAGTTTTGTAGGGGGCGCTATGGAGCCATTTTGACACAATTGGACAAAAGACACATATCGGACATATTGTCTTGCCACTCTGAACATGTCTGCCAAGTTTCGTGAGACACAAAGCATCATAAGTGCCTCAAATATGTATTCGTATTTTATGGCGAACAAGGCGTCACCATGGCGACAGCGTTTGACATATGGTCACAAATTTCATAGTACCACGTTAGCAACTTCTTACAACTTAGCTGACCAAATTTGACGATGATGTGGTCAACCTATAAGACAGAGGGCGTAAAAGTGTAGACACATGTTACTTCCTGTTGCCAGTAGGTGGCGCTATGACCTATGTCCAATATTGACATGGTAATCTGTTCAGGGCGAGACTGTTATCATGCCTGAGAAGTTTGGGTCCGATCGGAGCATGTACCTTCGATTACGAGCGACTTCCATTTTCATGGCGAGGGATCGAAATTCGCCACATTTTCGCCACGCCGTCACAGCATGGGCCTCTGACGTACACTCAAGCTTTTGATATCGTTTCATCCCATGGGTCTTTAGATGACACACGACAAATTTGAAGTAGCTCATGTGAAATTTGTAGTAGTAGTTCATTAAAATATGGCACGTGAAATATGGATTTTGACACAAAATGGCCGACTTCCTGTTGGTCATAGGAAATTTTGCCAAGAGGTTTTTTGTCAGGTCCGACAAGATGTATCTGCCTCCCAAATTTCATTTATGTAGGATACTCCAAATTTTTTTTTCCTATACCTGCTGATTTTTCCAGGGGGCGCTGTGAAGCCCCTGGGCCACACCCAGTGCCGGGCCTCTAGGCCTGAGTAGCGGGAGCAGTTTCTGACGTGTGTGCCAATTTTCATCCGTTTTCGCATATGGGAACAGGGTGTAAAATGAGTGAACGATGCTGAATAAGAATAATAATAATAATCCTTACGGAAACAATAGGGCCTTGCACCTCGGTGCATGCGGCCCTGGTGCATGCAATGCCCCAGGTCCGCGCACCTCGTGCTCGGGCCCTAATAATCCTTACGGAAACAATAGGGCCTTGCACCTCGGTGCATGCGGCCCTGGTGCATGCAATGCCCCAGGTCCGCGCACCTCGTGCTCGGGCCCTAATAAATATTTTTTTTCCGAGATTGAAGGTGTGGCCTCTCCTCGGAAAAAAACAAGCCGCCTGTGGTGGATGAGGATGCCTGCAGATCTGCACAGGAGCCATGAGGTCCACACCCATCCATCCATTGCAGTCATTGTTTCCATTTCTTCGCCCGTTTACAGAAAAAAAAAGCAAAGATCGAGGAGAGAGAGAGAAGTCGCGTCAAAGCTCTTCTTACCGTATTTGCTGTCCGGCTTCTTTTCGTCCAGCTCCATTCTCACACACACGGCTCGGCTCCTCTCTGCTTATCAGACCTTAGACTGGACAGTAACCATGGAAATGTCGAGGGGGGAGAGAAAAAACCATCAGTAATAGTTGCCGACTGCTTTCAGCTCCAGTGCGGGGAGAGACAGTGGAGGAGGGAGGAGACCATTCCAACCCGAACAGCGCATTCCAGGATAACGGAGAGGACAAGACAGCCAATGGGAGAGCAGAACCTGGTGACTGACAGCTGCCATGGCCAATCACGGAGCGCCTCTGCGTGACAAAGGCGTTTGGCTGCTACTGCTACTTCAATGGAATCTGTTGAGTGTTCCTGCGAACTAAGAGCCTGGTCGTAAATAATTGTAATACTTTAATATTAGAGATTCTTTAAATATTTACATGCATATGAACTTAAACCTGATATATAAAAACGCTGAATTACAATCATACAATCAGTGATGGAAAACAATAAAGTAGATTTAGTCTGGTACACCAAAATGGGCCATCAATCCCTACTTTTGAGTACTTTGTGCTAATTCATTCCTACCCTCCAAGGACTCTGCCCTCAGTTGTGTACAGTATTTTTTTTTACTGTATTGGACATTTGTTTACTTTGCAGATTGAGTTATTTTTGTATACAATCAGTCCCAGATCAAACTATAGGATATCTTTAAAGTGGTTAAATATGACCAAATGCACCAATATACACATATGTTAATACAAGGGGAATAACAATCCGATGTGGTGATGTTGCATAGAGAGTGATTTTACTTTGATTATTCTTCTGTGTTTTCTAAAATGATATGAAAATTACAATAAAAGTTCATAAAAAAATAGAAGGATACCCAGATTAGTCAACTCAGAGTATGGAATCAATAGTCATATTCAATCTGAAAACACATTTTTCATGATACATTGCAGGCGTCAGTGCAGAAACGGCTGGTGGTACTCCATTCAGCTAACATCGACACCACAGACACTTTTTGATGAACAAACAAGAAAATAGAATTGAACAACATTCATTTAAAAAATGTATCCTCTAAAAGACCAATTAGGAGAGACTACTTGTAACTTTACATAATCCGGTTGGCTGTCGCTCTGCCCCGCCTTTTAGCCACAAAAGTGTCATGTGTACGTTTACCAGTAAAGTCATGAATAATTTAAAGTCATCTAATGCTATTATCTGTCTGAAGAAGATCACGACAGCATCTAAAATAACAGCCAAACAATCAAACGAGCTTCCTGGTAACATTTGATGTCAGTAATTAACTTTCAACTGGTTTATGCTTTATCCAGGGGGAAAAAAACACCAACACTAGCTGGTTCGTGTCTTATTTTGAAATTGCTGGGCTAATAAACTTAGAATATTTGGTCTCTGAAAACTTTTTAAAAGTATTTCACATTACTGTTATTATTTATTTCTTACTATCTTGCTTTGTTGCCTTTCCACAATCCTCATGTCCATCAAGGGTAAATAACCCCAACCCCAACACCATGTTGCTGATGGGGTTGTTGTTGCCGCGGCATTGGGAGGACACCAGCTGCAGTGTCACTTTACCAAAGTTGGCTCCAGTACTTTTTATTTTAGCGGGCCAATGAGCTGGAAAGTCGCGGGCCGACACCCTCCGCACAGCCCGGGGCCCGCGGGAGCGCGGCGGCGCCATTTTGAGTGAGGACGCGCCACGCTCCGGATCTAATTCAACACACCCCGACTTTAACTTGGAACAACGTGCGCTGCGGGACACCGGAAGTGGAGTGCGCATCGTGTGTAGTCAACAGTGTTTGCCTCTGCACTGCGGAGAGTTGAAGAGTTTGTCGTGCTGCTGTAACAACTTTTTCGGGAGTCCGTCCGAGAGGAGGGGCCCCTGTCCCTGCGTCTGCCTCGCCCGTCATGGCGGAAAGCAGCTCCTACTGTCCCAAGTCTGTGGGGGGCGGGGCGGGGCGTGGCCGTGACGTAATCCCCGTGACGTTTCCACCGGCAGCGATGTTACTTAAGAAACTTTTATAACGCCTCGCCGCGGCTGCAGCAAAGTCACACCGACACCGACTCACCAGACAAACCCGCCGAGAGGAGAACAGGTACCGTGCCGCCGGCCTGCGTAGGACGAGGTTTACCGAAGAAAAGTCACTAACAATATGAAGCCCCTTAGTTTGACGCGTCGCAGGGGAGAGGTGTGAGTGCTGCTGTGCTCTGAAACACGGCTCACAGGACTCTTCTTTAACAAGCTGCTGTTTGACCCTGTGACATATTCATATACAAACTAAGCTACATTTTCTGTCCTGCATGGAGTGATAACAATGTATTGATGGTTAATTCATACTTAATCCGAAAAATGTGTCTATAAGTAGAGCCCGACCGATATGGATTTTCGGGGGCCGATATCGATATTAGGGAGTACAAGATAACCGATACCGATACATCGGCGGAAATATACATGTATATGTGTGTATGTATGTATGATTCTGAGAGGTCATTATCGAACCTTTATGACAAGAAAAATGTAATTGTAACTTGATATTTTAGTTTAACCACAAACTTAATCTTTATATGACAATAACATAAATGCATATTTAAGGGTCATATCAGTTGGCCGATAATATCTGTAGGGTTCTAAAAATATCTGCTGATACTGTTATGTCTTTGAAAGGCTCATAACGGCCGATATTATCGGCCTGGCTCTATTTATAATATTACAACAATCACTATAAATTGGTGATTAACCACATTGTACTGTGTTTTGTGTTTGCCAGCTTGTCACTGGTCTGGGAACTCAACCTGCAACACAGGTCACATAACAATGTGCCATTAACTGTGAACACATAATACCCCCAAAAATTATAAAAAATCTCTCCTTTTCTTTTCCTCCACATTCAGGAAAAATGGCTCTCAGAAGTGCCGCCAGCCGTCTGCTCTCCAACAGCCAGAGATGTGCCACCGCTGTCACCGCGTCCAGAGCTCAGGGCACCACTGCTGCAGCTCCCAGAGGTGCGTTTGAAATTCGCCATTAATCCTTAAGCTACATAGGCAGTGTGGTGAGATAATGGAAGTCTTTATGGAAATGAATATGTCTCTTGATGATCTTAAGAGAGGGGGAAAACATACAAGAGGTGAAAACAGAAAATTATGTTTAATCAGCAGACAGGATTCAGGACTTTCTTTTCATTTTTTGTGCTCTACAGACGCTGAAGAAGTCCAGAAGCCGGCAAAGGCAGGTGGGTGACATTCTAATGAGTCGACAGTGGTCTGCCCAGATTCCGTCACACGTTGTCTTACCACATGATGGTGACATAACCACTGTATGTGCGCTTCTGCATGTTTTGGCCCTCAGCCAAGGTGCCATTCAACTGGCGGGACGCTCTGAACCTGGAGGGTCAGCTGACAGAGGAGGAGATCATGATCCGGGACTCCTTCCGCGACTACTGCCAGGAAAAACTCATGCCCCGCATCCTCATGGCCAACAGACACGAACGTGAGCCCGAACACACATCCATGATCAGAGCTTGTAGGGTTTACAGTACACCATAGACTGTATATACAGACTATTTAGATTATCTTGTGATCAAAACAATCCAGGGCAGAATTGGCCTCTGAGGTGTTTGTTTCACACCATCTAGATTATAGAGAAAATCTCATTGTAGCACAGAATAATTCAGTTTCACATCAACGGTCTTCCTATAAAAGTGTTTTTATAAACTGCTAAATGTTTGATTGTGTGTTTTCCTGATTTCCCAACATGCACCGTGCGACAGATTTCCACCGTGAGATTGTCTCAGAGATGGGAGAGTTGGGTGTCCTTGGCCCAACTATTAAAGGTAAACAAAAACAAAAGCACATTATCCCATCATAAACAGTGCAGTGTACCCTTACATTTGTTTTGGATATGTTTTTTTTCTGTCTGCTTTGTTTAATCGCTTCATGATTTAATTTTTTGTCACTTTAAGACTACATTCTGGGTTAGGATTATTTGCAGGAGGACTTAAAATTCCTGTCTGTCCACCCTGCAGGATACGGCTGTGCTGGCACCAGTTACGTGGCGTACGGTCTGATCGCCAGAGAAGTGGAGAGAGTGGACAGTGGATATCGGTCAGTGATGAGTGTCCAGTCTTCACTGGTCATGCACCCGATCAACGCTTACGGCACAGAGGCTCAGAAGGAGAAGTACCTGCCGAGGCTTGGTAACAAACATGTTTTATTTATGCAACGCGGCATGACATTTCAAAAAAAGCAAGGTACAAGACACTTTAATTTGAATCTATCTGGTGTGTTTGTGTGTTTTTGTTTTTCCCACTGCAGCTCGTGGAGAAATCTTGGGCTGCTTTGGCTTGACGGAGCCCAACCACGGCAGCGATCCCAGTGGTATGGAGACCAAGGCCAAGTACAACCCGTCCAGCGGCACCTTCACCATCAGCGGAGCCAAGACCTGGTAATTTGGACAAACGGAGGTCACAAGCCACAAGACAAATATATAGATGATCAAGTGTAGTCAAGGATAAATAATTTAGTGGTGTAATGCATATAAGAAAAATTAAAAATGGTTTATTAAGCTGCCTACTATATAAAGTACAGTTGGATAAAACTAACTCTGTCCCAGTGTTATTAGTTATAGATCATAGGTTTATTTAAAATGTAAATGAGGTCTGGTATTAATATGAACAGAGGCAGTGCTCCTCCCTTCAGAGCAACTTTTTTTGTATGAGGTTAGTTAAACCTAATAACCCAAAACTTGGTGTGAGACTTTTTGTGTTTTGTACTAAAATATGAATACTAAAATGTGAAATCATGCAACTTTATCAACGGACTTTTTTTTCTTCTGTTTCTCACTCTCTCCTTCCGTCTGCTAGGATCACAAATTCCCCCGTGGCCGACATCGCGGTGGTCTGGGCCAAGTGTGAGGACGGCAGAGTGAGGGGTTTCATCCTGGAGCGTGGAATGCCGGGCTTTGCCACCCCCAAGATCGAGGGCAAGTTCTCACTGAGGGCGTCCGCCACTGGCATGATCCTGATGGATGAAGTGGAAGTTCCCCAGGAGAACCTGTTGCCCAACGTCTCTGGTCTGGCTGTAAGTGGCTGCTCCAAAAAAAAAAAGTTTTTAATCTATCAACATTAATGTCACTGTGTGCAAATATTTTTTTCAACACAGACATTTTTTCCGTTGTTGACCTTTGTGACTAGGGTCCCTTTGGCTGTCTCAACAACGCCCGGTATGGTATCGCCTGGGGAGCTCTGGGAGCGGCCGAATTCTGCTTCCACGCTGCCCGACAGTACACTCTGGACAGGTACACTATATTCTGTCATCTGTATGTGTGAACATGAAGTCAAAGTCTGAAGATCTGACAGAGGCTGCGTCTCTTCCTGAGTCTTCAGACCAGTGAACTATTGGGTTTTCTATTCTCATTTTACCTGTCATTCTGTCTTTGGACTGATGGAATACCCATATTTTCTCCATGGGGATCAAAAAAGGATTATCTTATCTTATCTCATCTTATCTAACCATATATTAAACAGGAAACCAAAGCCTTGAAGTAACTCTCTAGGTCCTCGGAAAAAAGTTCCCCGGAAATGGGGGCTCATTGCAGCTCATTGAAACAAAATATAAATCCAGTCAGAAATGTCTTAACGTTAGCAATATCACACTGCACAGATCGTCTCCTTGTGGGAAGCCTGCCTCAGCTTCTCTTTCTGTCCTCCAATCAGAATCCAGTTTGGGGTGCCACTGGCCAGGAACCAGCTGATGCAGAAGAAGATGGCTGACATGCTGACAGAGATCACTCTTGGCCTGCAGTCGTGTCTGTCCCTGGGAAGACTTATTGATGAGAAGAAGTGAGTCTTCTCTTTCACATTTGTTTCGGCCTCCGTTAACCACTGATCCCCTCTTAAATTAGATTAAACAGGTTTCCTCTAATTTGATTGTTCTCATAATCATCATCATCATCTAACAGAGCAGCGCCAGAGATGATCTCCATGTTGAAGAGGAATAGCTGTGGCAAGGCGTTGGATGTTGCCAGACAAGCCAGGGACATGCTGGGAGGAAATGGCATCGCAGATGAGTACCACATTATCCGTCACGTCATGAACCTGGAGGCCGTCAACACATACGAGGGTAAGCACACATGAATGACCACATTCAACTTTAGTTTGTTCAATATTTACCAGGAACATGTTTTTGACATTTAACTGCAGTTATGTAGATTCACCACCAGAGGCCAGCAGCGCACAGATTATTACAGGTTGACTCTTGATTAGAAAGACATTTATTTCCATAAATCTGAACACTTTAAATTCAAGTCAGTAAACAGGCTTAAGGTAAATGTTTATAAACTATCTTGTTTCTTTTAATCACATTTTTAAAGATAGCTCAAATATCCCTATACGTGAAAGTAACTTATTCATTATGATGGGGGTTTTTTTTATATACAGGAACTCATGACATTCACGCCTTGATCCTGGGCAGAGCCATCACTGGACTGCAGTCTTTCACCGTTGGAAAGTAAAGCTTCTTGAGATCGACTGTTCATCAGAATGATATCTGTTGAAACATGAGGAGTAATTAATCGGCCCCAAATGAAGGTGTTTCTGCCTGGGGGAGATACAACAATCACAAATACCTCATCACCTTTACTGTTTGTTTCTTCTAAACCTCTTGATAGAAACATTCATTACCACCTCTGTCTGGTATCCCAATATGTAACTGAGCATAACAATGGGTCCAACTGAGATATGATACATTTGTATGTTTAATATAAGAAATTCAAAGTCAGAATGCATTATAAAATTGTGGCATTATGAATTGGTTTATTTTTTCATAATTTAATAGGATGTAAATAAATGGTTAGAATTGGTGCTGAGATTTGTTAAGTGTGGCTGAGATGCTGTGTGGAATCCACTTGATACCCTGAAATCAAATGAAATCCTCATGTTTTTAAGATTCACATTTGCTTTTGGTGGAATATGGAAGTCCAAAAGACAGGTGGGCATGAAAATATATAACCAACATTTTATTTCAACACCACAGAGCCAAATAATTCAGTTTATTGTGTTCTTGTTAATTGTAGTAGTTTTTATTTATGGAATCAACACGCTGTAACTGACATTGAACATAAATAAAGCATGGATTCAGCGTTTGTTTTCTTTTTCTCCGACTTCAATCACGAGCAGTAACCTGAACCACAGACAGATGATGGTGTATTCTCGGAAAAAAGAGGAAGAAGGAAACGGGAAACGAAAATGAGTAATAGTATACTCGCCAACATTTGGACAAAGTGAACCTTTCTGAATGCTCAATATAATAATAAACACGAGCATGTAAACACATTCAAAGTAAAATATTAAACAGTTAAAATATGGACATAAAAACAGTAAGTATTTTATTGGGCTTCTGATGTCTCGCTAATGGCCAGAGCCTCTCGGAGGCCTGCCAGGGCCCGTCTGGCCTCCAGGAGCTCGTCGCTGAGTTTGGTGCAGCTCCCCAGCACCTGAGACAGCTCCTGCAGCTTCACCTGCATCTCAATGCTGTTCTCCTCATAGACCATGAACATTTTCTCCTTCATCTGCTGACACGCCCCTGTCATCTGGGGAAACAAACAGATAACTGACCAGGTTAGAGCGCCTCATGTGGTCCAGAATACACACCGAACACAGAGTGCAATTAGGCCTCTCTCGTGAAAGAGAGTATTTGTACATAGTGGTGGACTAGCCCAAAAAAAACCAATACTAAAGTAGGACCATAAGATTTGTACCTTCTCCACTAACTCCCGTTGGTAGCTGTCCATCACTTTCTGGTCACTGGTGCGGCTGTCGTTAATCTTTTCCACCAGTTCCTGCACTTGTCTGCTGATGTCATCGATGCTCAAGCTGCAGTAGATACCACAAAACAAACGACATAGAAGCAGAATTTGGATACAATCTAGTGTCTAGAGGAACAATGAGGCAACAGCGATGCTCATCACGGGGCAGGTGGCCAGCAAACACGGATCATTATTTCGGTGCGTTGCGTCGACCCTAGGCGGTCGCGTACCTGGGGTGACGCTCTTGAACCTCAGTCACGCTTGGCGCTGAGGACTTCCCCATCGAGGAGTCGGGGCCTTTCTCCTCTATCTGCGATGACGAGGACAAAGTAGCTATAAAGTCTTCCGTTGTTAGGCGTGCGATGGCCTCGACGGTAAACATTCACAGTACACGTGTGACTCCAGAAATGTTCACCGAGCAAGTTATTATCATAAGGGGTTTATTTTTCCGTTTTATTTTCATCGCAACCATTGATGATTGAAACAAAACCTTAATCTTCTTCTCGTTCTATTCCCCATCAGCTTATGTCATCTTGCTTTGACCTACTAGAAATGCTGTATTTTGAGTCTTCATACGATTAAATGTTACCATCTGTGCGTCTTCTTGTCCGGTCTTGGCAGTGGACTGGGAGGGGAATGAAAACGTGTGATCCATCTTTGGTCCGGTTGAAACTGCAGGGCTGAACCTGAATTGGATTCACAATAATAATTGTAATTTTAAAATGCCACACCTTCCAGACATAAAATAACAGCAGTACTGTGAAAGAAAAACTGTCTGAATGGTCTCCTGACCGACTTGAAGACGTTTCTAGATATAATATACCAACATTAGCTGCTTATCTGATACATCTTCCATTTACAGCTAGCTTTAGCTTTAGCCTTAGCCTTAGCTTTAGCTTTAGCCAAACCCTCTGGGCTGTTAAACGCAGGATTCACTTTAGCTTCACACTCGTAAACCACGGAACAAATATAGTTATGAACAACTTACACTTCACAGTATTTCGGAAAACAAATTGCTTATGGTTTTACCCTGCAGAAATAAAGATGTTGTAAAAGGGCAGTGCTGCTCAGCAAGTGCTGCTATCTCTGTACTTGCTAAGCTCGTGCTAACTTTTCCTAGCTAACATATCACACATGCTCTCCTACTGTGTTGTGCTAGCAAATCCCGTGGTGTCCTTCTGATGTAAAACAACCTTATATCCAACAAAGTGCTTGACTTTTCTTTCTTTTTTTTAGGTTTGAAGTGTTTCTAAAATAAACTGTGAATAATATATTTCATACAGTCAATGGTTTAAACGAGGAGATGTTGTCACCTGACCAGTAGCAGTAGAGTAGCTGTGATTTCAGTTACAATGTAAAAAAAAAAAAATTAAAAAGGAAAAAAAGGAAAAGTGCTGTAATTCAGGAAAAGTCACTATGTCATACCTTATTGCTTAATTAACTTACTTTTATTTTATATTATTTTAAGTATATTACTGGACTATTTTTCAGGTTGGTCAATCTCAAACAATTCATCATAATTTCTAAACTACTTAGAGATATGATTTAAAAAAAAGTTTCCATCTGCAAAATAACTAACTATCAGATGAATGTGGTGCGGTATAAAGCACATTACTTCTCTTAAATGTGGAGTGCAAGAGCAAAGTCGCATTTATTGGAAATACTTGAGTATAGTACAAGTACCTCAAAATTGTAAGTATTTTTGTAAATCCACTCCTATCCAGCAGTGTTTCCACTGATTTGACCATTATAACACCCATATAGAGAGAAAACTTATATATCATATATCATGTATATTTCATATTATATATCATTTTACAAAAAACACGGTAAGCCATGATACATTATATCACAGTACAGTGTGTGCAAGGATAAAACTGGACGTGGAGTGGGATTTCATTTCAGCATTTTCAGTCAGGAAGTCATTTCCCTGAGGATTTATTTCTCATGATCTCAAACAATAATTTCTAAGAAACAACAATTCTTAGGAAACACTGACATTTTTTGGGGGGTCTTGGATTCGTGGTTGGTTATTATGTTGCTGTGGATGAAGTCATCTGTGTGGGGTAGGATGGCGTTGGGATGAGGGACTGATTGATCGTCGCTGTGATTGGAAGTTTTAATCCCTCCCTTCCTCTCTCTGATTCTCTGTGTCACCGCCCACAGTCTGGATTATTTCAGCGGGGAGGATACAGCGCACAAGCCAGAGGGGCTGAAATGTCCTGTTGGGTACAGGATGAAGTGATGGTTACAGTAATGAATTGCTGTGTAGAAGAATGTTAGTGAGACGTCACTGCAAAGATCCAAATGTGTTCAATCTGGAAGCTGAAAAATCTTGGTCTTGACAGGTGGGTGAATTTACTCACTGGCCTATTTCCATGTTTTTGGAATTTCTGAAAAAGAAAATTCCCATCACTATTTGAATATATGTGCCGTACAATCTTCCATTTAAGTCAAGATAAATGATAAGACGTAAACATCTCATTTCTAAGCAGGAGACCTAACCTAGACTCTGCTTCTCTGCATTTCAGGCAGTGACATCTCAGCAAGTGGACGAATCCAATGCGACACATTTTGACTTTGAAAATTATGGAGTAGTTTGTACCTGCACTCCGGGATTATGAACGGCTTTAATTACACAGACCAAGGCGGACAGTCGTTCCAGTTCTTGGTTCACAACTCGGAGCCTCTGTATGAGGAGTACAAGCCTCCACCCAGGGACCTGATCCAGCTCCCCAAGTCTCTCCTCTACCTACTGATGGCCGCCCTGGTCGTGGTCGCTGTTGCTTACGCCATTGTGGGTCACCTCATCAAAGACCTCATGCTGGATATAACAGGTACTCAGAGTCTGTTGGAGGTACATCAATCCTCATACGTCGACACAATATTGTGTGGTATTGTTAAACAACATACCGTAGAATAAATGGTTTTGTTTTTAAATCCCGCACATTTGTTTATACACCTGTTCGGTGTTTTTTATTCATTCCAATTTTTTTATCACGTGAGGAATATTTCTTACAGCTAAACTGTCCGCGAAATATGACTCATCTGTATTCACAAAATTTTCCCTGAAGTTAACAGTATTATGAAATGATTTACTCAATATTGAATAAAATGTTTCCATTAAACATTGATTGATAGTTTATTTGAGTCACCATTCCAAAATAAATTCCATATTTTTAACCAAAATCTAGATGTTATGAGCTGACATATGGTATTTTGTCACCACATCTGGTTCACGCTGCTCAACATGGTTGTTTAGTGATTGTCTTTTGGTTTAAAACTTATTACACTGCAACTGGAAATGTAGGACACATTATCGGGCATTCTTTGTCTTCACTGTGTAGATCTATGACTTCATAGGTCGATTTTTAACTATCATTACACCGCCAACACAGGACCTATTAACAAATAAAAATACTTAAATTAAAGTAATTCATTTTGGAGCAAAAGTGCTGGAATAATTCTGCAAACTTGCTTTAAGTGGACTTTTCTGTACCGGTCATGGTGTGTGCTATCAAAACGAGACGACAAAGATGGCGGGGGCAACTTATTGTGTGATAAATGTCGTATCTCTCTTCCTCCGTCTGTCCACAGACTGTTTGCTGGGCCCGGTTGATGATGACCTGAAAAAAGATGCTGAGGTGGAGGGGGTCAGCCTCCTGAACATGCCAGCTGCCCTCAGCCACTCGCACCCCAACGCGTTCCACGTGTGGGACCAGGACGACGTCATCATCCCCATGACGCCCCCGAATGACGGCCCGCTGGCCAGCCCTCTGATGGCCGTCATCCCGTACATACCTTCATTTCTACCCAACTCCATCAACAGCCCATCCTACAATCGTCCAATCCCCAAGGAGAGTGACGCGTGATGGGCGAAGGGACGAGGGCAGGTCTTCTCATGTGCTGCATCTTTACTGTCGCCCCCCAGTTTCTTCTTTAGTTGAGCTTCTTATGCTCCTTGTTTCCCCTCGGATACACCATTCGCCCACATACTGTCTAAAGGTGTCGGATTGAGATGAGCGACTTCTGGGAGAGCAAAACAGTCAGTGTCACACACAACATCGTATGACCTGCAGTCATGACAAACCATTTTCCACATTTACCTGGAAAGACACAAGGGCCAATCTGGACGAATGGATTAACATCTGTTGGAGTGACAGATCTCTGTACTCGACTTGGATTCTCCCAGGATCTGAGCCCAGACGGAGCCCGGAATGCTTAGTGGGAGAGCCTTGGATGGAACTTGTTCCTTTTCCCAGTGGATTTGTGCCAAGTCAGCATAACGATTATTTCCCTTCTCCTGCCTCCTGTCCTGACTTGCTACAGTCTCTCCAAGCGATTACATTTTTTTTGAATGTAGAAAACTTCAGATATAGCTGAATTATTAAGAGCTTGTGACCAAAGTCAACACAGAATCTTTCAAATTCATAATTAGGTTATGTCTGGCCACATCATTAACTTCAATCAAAAGTCCAGTTAAAATCCAAAGAGTATTATTAGTTATTCACTGAGAACTACACAGTAAATGACTCTGAATGCCTGAAGAAGAGAGAAGTGTGCACATTACTGTGCTGAATTCTTGTGTCAAATAAAGGTGAGCGGTGGTGTCTACTAATGTAATGTTTGCTAACACTCAAATCTTATTCTGATACTAAATATATTTTCAGGCTTTAGGAGGATCAGCCCAACTTATACTAAGTAATAGGGTGAAGTTAATTCAATTAGGGGAGGTGACTGCTTTAAGGTGGCTGTGTGATACCCATTACAAGTGTGCATAAAATGGATTAAAAAAAAATATGTAAGCCTCCAAACAGAGAAGTGATCCTCCACCTCTTGTTTCATACTAAAGATGGATTTATTTGAAATTTCAGATAATCCCAAAGTAACAGAAATACTGGTACCTGACCCACTCAAAACATATCTTTTAAACTGTTGTTAAAAGGGGGGAAAATTCTCTAATTTTGCTTGTTGGCATTAACACACGCACACACACACACAGACACACACGAGCACACTGTTACACAACTCAGAAAAAAATGATTTCTGGTTCTATTTTTAGCAGGATATTGGCTGCGATGCAGAAATCCGGTATTAAAAGCGCATGAATGTTGTGACATTACAAACGAATATACTCGCATTTGCACGGTATCAGCCCTTCCACTCATAATTCCACATTCATGATTTTCTCTTTGTCAAAACAGATAGATAGACAGATAGATAGATAGAGAGATAGATAGATCAATAGATTGATCTTTGGGAGAACTCTCATTTGGGGGCATTGCTTATCTGCCCATCTGTGGAATCCAGAGTGCCAGTTTTCAGTGAGGGATGGAGATTAGGGAGAGAAGATTAGTGGAGCGGCTTAGTCCTTAATACAGCGCCCTTTTATTACTTTTGAGCCGTAGAATTAGATAAGCGGGCGGCAGCAGCCCAATCTGAGTGGACGAACGTCACAAACTTGGGCAGAGGTCTCTATTTTTGTACAGGGGCACTAGCCAGGAAAGAGAAACAGAAACAGAGATATTCAACGTGTTCTATCTAATAAGCCCGAGCGGATTTTTCGCGACAACCTGAAGTGAAAACAAGTGCACAGATGTAGCAGATGTACAAGTCGAGGGGTGCACTGGTGCAAAGAGTGTAAAAGAACGGATAGAGGAGGAAGTGAAAGCTGCAAATGAAAGAATTAACGATAGAAAAAAAAACTTATTTCATAAGAAGTTCTGGGCAAATTATTTTTGCAGAAATACTTTGAGACAGTGGATGACACCACTACCACCATATTATATAAACTGAATAATAAACAAAGAGCCTTTTTTAGACTGGAGATTATATTATCTGTAGGACCCTTAAAAACACATTTTCTCTCTCGTCATGAAATCATCCAGAGGAACACGCTTCAACCGGTGTTTCAACTTACTCTCACCTTCATTAGAGTAAATCAACAAGTTTCGTTTGTCAGTAGTGACTCGCAGGAAGAGGGAAGGTTTATAATCCTATTTCCTCAGACTGGAGATCTCAGAGCTCTTAACCTCATGCTGACTCTGTGGGAGATGCGCTGGTGCCGCAGGAGGTCAAAGGTCAGATTGAGGTCGCACTATACCAGAAGGTCCCAGGCCACAGGACCCACTGAAAAAGGCACAAACGGAGGAAGCTGACCTGAAATATTTCATCACATCTTAGCTTTTATTATATTTATGTAATACAGGGTTTTCTTTTTTTCTTTTCTAGGGTAACTTACTGATGTGGGTTTCAGGATTGCTATGTCTGTGTTGGTTCATGACTAGTTGGTTTCAGTGTGATTCAGAAAAAATTAAAGCTCAGATTTCACTTGTACATATCGTACATTATGAGAATAATTATAAGTATGGATGAAAAACACTACCAACATGGGCCTGACCGCGTTTTACTTGTGTTCACCAGGGTGGAGAGACGTTTTTTAGGATTAGGTTTGTTGTCCGGGTTTGGAAGTGGAACATGTGAGTGCAGGATTACTGCGCTGCAGTTCCGGACATTTGGCAGCAGCTGGTAAAACCTAAAACATGAAGCTCCGAGGGAACTGAGTCCAGACCTGTGTGACTGTGGAGCTGAGGAGATCTAATGTGGTCACGAAAACCATGAAGTTAACTGAATATGTTACAGAGGTAAAGAAAACAATGTAGTCAAAGGAGGCTCAAATTTTGATGTAACTGTAAAAAAGAAACACAAGCTATATCACATTGCAGAACAATTTATGAGCAAACAGTTGCTAATTTACACATTCTGCAGTTACTCGCAAAAAACCTGATGCGTGTCAATCTTTTAGCTTTGTTTTTGGTCTCTACCAACTTCAGAAACATAGGTGGCTCTTTACAGTAACTGACAGATCCTCATGTGAGGTCTCCAGTTTTAGTCTGTAGCTGTGTCTGTCTGCTGTCTGGTGCCGATCCGGCAGTGAGCTTTTACAGACCTTTTTATGCTGAAAACAGTTGACTGCTTCTGAAAATCATGTTAAAGAATGAACAGAAACCATACAGCCTGATGAAGACAAGGGGAGCTGCCGATTAGGGTGAAAACTTATTTTAAGTTCATTTCTACGAGTGACTATGAGTGATGGACCTACAGAGGATTGAGATATACCTGCCGTCAACCTATCGGTGCACCCCCAAGGTCCCGTGGAGGTGACAGATCAGCAAATACATGTAGAAGGATTACCGTAAATTAGGATTGTGTCTAATCATCGGTCGGCCTGACCTGACATGTGACCCAGTGAGGTTTCCTTTTTTGGTCCGCGGGGAGTTTAGCCTGGTTAAAGTGGAGTGATCCTCGCCCGTCCTTTATCCTCAGGTGACGGCCTCCTCTTGGCACCGACTCACTCCTGTCAGGTCTGATGATGCTCGATGCCAGCAGACTGAAACTCACCCCAACCGGATCAATACGGCACACACCAGACAGTCAGTAACCCTTTAGCACTCACACTGTGGTTAAGACAAACACGAAAGACAATGTATTTATGTCATTACATTACATGAAACAGTAAGAAATCTGTATTTTTTCATGCTGGGAGGATTTTTGAAGCTGCAATCCAACACACTGTTTCCATACATTCATTTTCTTACAGACAACAGAGGCAGTAAAGGAAAAAATTCAACACGTTGGCAAGAGAGAAGGAAGAAAAAAAATAGCACGGTCTGTGCTTCCCCTTCCCGGGTTAGCCATCATTGGCTGGCCGAGTTTATCCCGGCCACGGTCACTGCTGTCATCCATCCTAATCCTGTGCTGGCAGGCCAGGTGGTTCTCTGACGGGGAAAAGAACAGTGACTCGGGAGGTCTTAGCCTCTCCCGTCCCTTAGCAGCGACCGACCCCGTCAGCATTTAAATTCTGCACATGGCCGCCAGATATAAACTACTGAAGGTCCAGCATTTCTAAAGGGCTGTGTGACACATATGAAGGTTGCTGATGACGGCAGGTATAAAAGGATTCATATGAAAAATAGGTAAAGCCATAACATAGGTGAACAGGCAGCACTTCCACAATATACATGGCAATGATTTTTGCAAAAGGGCGAGCCTTGAACACAATTAGTATAAAGTATAGTTTTGCACCCAAATCCACATTTGCAAATGATTTAAGGCGGCAGCTTCATTCTCAGTTCTAAACCAGAGTCTGATCAGCCAAATTGTATAACTACAATATGAGGAAGGAGGGAGGGAAAATACAAGCCCTCAGGAATTTGTGTCACAGGTTTTCCTATGAGGAAGTTCATGACATTAATAAACAGCGACCTGATTTGACCGAGCACAGAACAAATAAACCACTGTTTGTACAATCATATTTACAGTACTGAGACTTGGTCTAATAATGTCTCCCCAGAGATGTGCAAGTAGATTTTTAAGCTGATCCATAGGAATGGAGTCAAATTTGCATAAATGACACAAATTTAATGTTTTTACTACATGCTTAAGATCAAATAAAGAGGCGCAAGCTCACAATGAACCCAGAAGCAAAGAAAAAAGCTGAAATTGCTGATGGCATTTGTGGGACTTCATTTTCAGCCACAGCCTGATCTTAGTTCCTAAACGGTATTCAAGCAGAATACAAATGACATAATGAAAATATCTAGGCCGTGTGGTCGTCCACTCCACACAAATTAAAGCAAATCATTTGAGGAAACACTAGTAGAAACTCACTTTTTAAAACATCAAATGCTTTGAAATATTAATGCCAACATTTAAAATACAGGATTAACCCTCACTATGATCTCCAGCTACACTGCAGGATGACACCGTGTGATCGACAAACTGCCGACTGTTCCCCCGTCTGCTCGTCTATTCAAACTCCCTCTGGGAGAGCACGGTGCGATAGAGCGAGGTGCCTTTAGCCTGGATGAAGGTCAAGACCATCTGCTTCTTGGTGACTTCCGCATGGACAAAGCCTCCCAGCGTGGAAGCTTGGCCGGTGAAGAACTTCACAGAGCCCTTGGGGACGTGGTTCCAGTGGCGGATGTCGGGATCCAGGAAGTTCCCAGCGCCGCTCACCACGTAGCCCACGCCAGATTCTTCAATGTACTGAGAAGGGAAGAGAGGATTGGGATTTGAAGCGCATACTGTAAATCTCACAGCAGACTTCTACATCATATCTGGCGCTCTACCGACCTGCAGATTGTGGTCATGCCCGCAGAGGTAAGCCGTGGCCTTGTATTTAACGAGCAGAGGTTGGAGCCTCTGCAGCAGACACTCCGTGGGCCCGTGCTCGGACACGGACCACACGGGGTAGTGGCCGGCCACCAGCAGGAAGTCCGCCTTGGACTGGGCCAGCCTCCCCTGCAGCCACGTCAGCTGGCGGTTGGCATCCACTGCACGAAGGGGTCCCCTGGGCTTCTCATCCACGAAGTCATTGGAGTTGCCGCACAGCATTATGGTGTCGAGCATGATGATGGTCAGCGTCTTCCCGGTGTTGGGAATGCGGAAGTTCAGCTCGTAGTAGTAAGAGGGAAACTTCCTGGGACAATGAAGGGTAAACCAAAGTTCAGCCAAGTGTGGCCCCCGTTCACCCTTTGTTGTGTGTGTGTGTGTGTGTGTGTGTGTGTGTGTGTGTGTGTGTGTGTGTGTGTGTGTGTGTGTGTGTGTGTGTGTGTGTGTGTGTGTGTGTGTGTGTGTGTGTGTGTGTGTGTGTGTGTGTGTGTGTGGGGGTGGGGGGGGGGGGGGGGGGGGGGGGGGGGGGGGGTGTCTGGACTTCATTTGAGGACCCAGCTTTTTCAAAGTTTCTCCTTACCATCTGTCAGACTTGTGGCTGTAATCAATCTGGGCTTTGACGTTCCCCGCGTGGTCGTGATTACCAGCGAGCACATACCAGGGTACTCGGAGGGACTTTGCAGTGTACACGGTCTCGAAAGTGTCCTAATGGGCAGGTTCAAGAGAGAAACCCGAGTCAAAATCGCATCCGCCGCGCCGCTTTTTCTCATCACGCTCTCTCAAGAGATACTTCCAAGTCTCTTAACTGACCTTAAACCGAGGAGAATCCACACTGTCCACACCTTTGTAGTAGAAGTTGTCGCCGAGGGCCAGAACAAAGTCAGCTCCCATGTGCTCTGCTATTTTGCTCATTTCTCGGGCAGTAGCCTTCTGCACAGCAGTGATGTACGGGGGGTAAGGCACTCCACCCCAGTCCCCCACGGCCAGGAACTTGATGGAAGTTCGGTTCTCTTTTTAAAAAAAAGAAAAAGAAACACAAAATAAAATCTTTCAGGAGCCGAGAGTCTGAGGATCACAGCAATAGATCATTGAGGTCAACGTGAAACACTTACTGCCTATTGCCTCCAGGTCTTGGAAGGCAGCAGGATAGCAGTAGGCCACGGAGATGGCAGCAGTTAAGATGGAGACCAGTGTAAGTGCCATCTTTAAAGACAAGACACAAATCAGATGTTCAGTCAGCAACACAACGAGAGAGAGAGAGAGACATAACTGAAAGTTAACTCGTGCACAAGCCAAGAACTCAGAGGAAGAACACGAAACAAGCGCCAGAAAACCGGAACTGCAGCTTACCACACAGGCCAATGCTTCCTCTCACCTTCCCACCGCACGGCGGCACGCTCTGCTGCTTTTTATGCCCAATGGTTGACTTGTGATTGGCTGCTGCCAGAAGCTGAACTACATGTCTCAGCTGGAGCTCATAGAAGCTGATCAAAGTAGTGATGTGTGTGTGTGTGTGTGTGTGTGTGTGGGATGGTTTTTAAAATTGAGAATCATAAGACACTCATAAAAGCCACAGATCAAATGACCACCTTGACAAACCACAGAAACAAAAGGAAAGTAGAAACCAAAATGCATCACTCCTCTCTCCCCCAAAACCAAACTAAACTGACAAGACAAGTAAAAACCAGCCTGGATGTGTGTAGAATGCCAAAGATGAAGCACTCACAGCTGATGAACCGGTGAGGTGTGTGCTCGGGGTGACCTGACGGGACCCTTCTCTGTCCACCCGGCGCTCGCTCCCGTCCTGCTTTTATATTCCGGCTGCGGGAGGAACACGCCACAGGGGCATGATCATTGCTCACACACCCTGACTCAGTCTTGGGACAACAGGGTCATTTGGGCCACAGGTTATTATAGCCGTTGTCCAGACACCACTTCTTCCACCTTGGTGTTAATCATTTGTTTTCCTCCTTCATTTAAAAAGAAAATATATATTTTGGGATCATTTGGGGGAAAAGGAAATAAAGCATGTATCTCAGGAGTCGAGTGGCTCACAGAATGGAGTCTTGTCATTTGTTTTGCATTATTAAACGTGGGTTGCCCCATCCGAACCCCCCCCCCCGGTCTTAAAATGAAAACAGGACTTAATACCCTCTTCTCACTTTTGATAAACAAGTCAGTGCACATAATTGCCTGCTGCACAGCCAGGAGGCCATTTTGACTTTTTCACTGCTTTATATCACACATCACCTAAAAGAGGAGCTGACATGAGAAGACAGCAGCATTTGGTTTATGGTTAGACGACACAAAAGACTTTTTCATACTGCTCACATTAACCACGATTAAAGGGACACTTCTGCGTTTTTATCTGATGCTCAGTTTCAGGGGCGGAGCACCAAATACTGGGCCCTATACATTAGCAGAACCCCCACTATTTTTTAAAATTCCGAGTTCACTGTCAACCAATGTATTCCGACAATTTTTTAGCTTATGTAATGACACTAATTACTAACAAAAAAACCCTTTGAATTCCAGGCTTTCCAGGTTCCCCCCGCCCTTGAGCCCTGTGTAATCTGCCCCCCCCCCCCCCCCCCCCCCCCCCCCCCCCCCCCCCCCCCCCCCCCCCCCCCCCCCGGTGCTACGCCTGTGCTCAGTGTACTCGTCATGAGGCGCAGTAGTGAACCGCCTGTGAATACACGTGGGGGCGGCTGTGGCTGAGGAGGTAAGAGTCCGTCGTCCACTAACCCGAAGGGTGGGGATTCGGTCCCAGCTTCCCCGTTGTGTCCAAGACACTTAACCCTAAATTGCCTCTCACTGACAGCGTATGAAATGTGACAGAAAAGGCACAGTAAATAGCAGCACTGTATGAATGCGTCTTTTCCCATAAAGTGCTCCGAGTGGCCAACAAGACTAGAGAAGCGCTATATAAATATCGTCAATTTACCACATCTATCTTACTGTCAGGATTGTTGAAGAATGGACTTGAAAAAGCCGAATAAAAAGACACCACTGGAGTGAAATCATAAGAAATTTGAGATCAAGTTGTGGAGTTTGACCCAACATTCTGGATATCCGCTCCGATTTAGACCATTGTTTATTTTAGGTCCACAAACTTCATAAATGTTAAATTGCAATACTAAAATCTGTAGTGTCCTTTTTAATATTCATTCATGTCTGCAGCTTGTAGGGTGACGCTGTAGGTGCGCTCCCTTTTGCATGCAACGGAAATGCTTCACTGTATGTAGGAATACAAGGATGGCAGCTTATAATTATGCACTTACATGTAGAAAATTACAGCATTTCACAGTTTGGGGCATTTATTCGACACCAAGCATTCATATCGCTTACATTATGTTCTACTTGTGTCCTCATTAATCCCTCCAATGGAACCGATGACCTAATTTCCCCGCAGGAGTCAACAAGGCTTCGTCCCATCTTTGCCCACAGCATAGCGGCACATATAGACCGTGCATGCTACACAGGGATACTATGTGTATGCGAGACAATGTCAAGCATCTGCAGAGGAAAGCTGTTGCAACAACATTCCCAGTAACACAGAAGTGAGGAATACCTTTGGAATTTATAAGGGAAGCTCAGGTTGACCCACAATAAACTTGAGCCGGCGTATTTACCGCTATCCATCAAAACAACTGAAAATGTGAGCTCTAAACATCGTTGTTCTTGTCTGTAAGATAGCAAACCGATGGTCAGAAAACTTTTGCTCCACAGTAGGTCATTTATTTCACGAGTTAGTAGAGCATTCTGTCATTCTGTGACACAAACTAACAAATCTTCAGTTCAAACTACAAGCAGCTTCAAATCAAATCCAGGTACTGAAACAGAAACCGGGGCGCTAGATTTTTAAAAAACAACCCAAGAAACAAGACATAGTGACAAATCAGGTTGTTTTTTCGTTGTTTTTTTACACGTGTCACACGTGTCAATATGGACGTGACGAGGGTTGTAGCAGTTAAAAAAAAGAAAGAGAACAGGGACTTTGAGCAAAAACCTGCATCTGTCACCTAAAATTAGTTTTACCAGACAAGTGAAGTGAACATTTAAAAAACAGAAAAAGAAGAAAAAAGAAAGAAAAAAAAAGAAAGAAAGACTATATCTGACAACACAAGCACTTTTTTTTCCGGAAGTGGGATCCCTAGATCAACGATGACGGTGAACAATCAGAGTCAGGAGATGGCATGGTGAGGTGAGAAAGGCTGTACACGACATGACCATTAGTAATTCATGTCACTGTATCCAGAGTGTGAGCCCTGGTTTTGTCCTTCGAAGCCCTGGTACGTGCCGTACCCCTGCTGATCCCCCCAGGACGACTGGTTCCCCCAGCCTGTGGAGGGAGATCACATAAGGAGGTGTTTATACTATATACTGGATATATACACGGCCATTTAGTGTGAACAACAACAACAACAGAGACAGACTTGCTCCATCTTTACTCACCGTAACTATTATAAACTTGGCCCCCCGTCACTGAGCTGGGGTAAGCTGTGCTGTACATGGAGTAGTTCCCCTCTTGGCCCTCGTTCTGACCCTGGGTCAGCATCTTCTTCTTCTCGTCTCCGTAGCCGTAGCTGTAGGGGCTCTCCTGGTCCGCAGGGGGAGGCATCGACTGGTAACTCTCTCCCTTGGCGGTGCTGGAGTCGCCGCCGGAGGCGGGCGGGCAGGAGTAGGTGGCGGTGCCGCCACCGCTCTCGGGGTAAAAGGTGCCGTAGCCGACGTCGCTGCCCGAGCCGCTCGACCCGGCGCCTTTGGCCGTGTTATTACCGTACAGTTTATCTGAAAAAAAACAAAAAACAAGACCTGATTATCACTGCTATGTAGAATCATTTGTTTCTAACAAAAAACAAACATGCTTTGTACTGATGCTGCAATTAACAATCATCTTTATTACTGAATCTATAACATTTTGAAAAATATCCATCATATTTTCTAGATTGATATATTTAAATTGCTTGTTTGGTCCAAACAGTCAGTCCAACCTAGGGATATTCAGTTTACTTTCAAAGACTAAAAACCAACTATTGAAATGTTAACTGGAACCAATTAACAAACAGAATTGATGATCAAACTTCAGACAATTACTTTTCTCGTAATTGACAAATTGATTCATTTACAAATCCTTTCAGCTCTGCGTGGAACAAACAACAATTACATTACTAATACACTAATACAAATGACACATTTTTGACCAAACATATTTATCAAAAGCAAACACGGGACAAGATGCAAGACATGAAATGTATGAATATGTGTAATTGCTCAAGAATACGGGTTGGTTCTGAATTTGAACACCACTGTAGCTGTAGGTTTGAACTTACTACAGCACTTTAAAGCTTCTTTTTTTCCCCCCAAAATATTCTGAGGCGACTTCATTTAAATAAAACAGGAAAAATTTAATTGTAGTCAAATTATTCATATTTTGTTATTTAGTAGATACACGAAAAAAACAACAAACACAACCACGACAATCTGGATTCTGTCTGCGGAGATGAGCAGTGGATACTTACGGTAGCCTGTGCCCGTGCTGCTCTCGTAATTGTAGTTGGCTTGTAAAATAATAAAAAGACGTGACTTTAATTGATTACCTTTATAGGTGAATGAGGTATATATTTAATGGATCCTGTGTTTTTTTGTCTGTGTACAACTGAGCCAACAACTGGTGAGTGTAAAAACGCCTTACTATTGTTATAGCTGGGTCCTGCAGGGAACGGTTTAGCTCGGCCCCTGCCTCGACCTCTGTTGGGACCCCAGCCGCGGGATCCAGAGTCTGAAGGGATGCCACGGATGGTCCCAAAACCTGGGATGTGCTGTTCGACCGGGACACAGCAGAAAAAAACTGAATGTGAAGTGGCCGTTATTCAATCATCGACTTGTGGACGCACGTGTCGAGGCTTGTGAGTTAGAAAGCAATACCATGTCAGTGTAGGTGACCTTCTTCTTCGACAGACTTCGGTTGGCACTTGATACGCCATTGTCCTCTGGGAACAGCTTCTCCAGGGCAGCGAGGGCGGCATAAGCCTTCGCCTCCTTCTTATTAGAGCCTCTGCCTTTGAACTTCTGCCCGTCCACCTCCACCTGAGGGACAGGAGAGAGGCAACAAGAGTTTTCCTTTTAAAAACTGGGCATGTATTACTTGTATGTGTTTTTTCCTCATTTGATTCTATCACAAAAAAGAATCTCTGCAGTGGTCTTGTTCCATGGTATAAACACGCTGACTTGATTAGGTATCGAAGCAGAGTAGATCAAAGTACAGCAAACATTAACCTCAAAGCTTTCATTTTAGAATTTCAATACAATCTTGAAAAAAAAAAAAAAATCAACAGAAACATTTCAGTTGTCTTGTTTCTCGTGTGTGGTTTGTGCCGACTCACCTCCATGACGAAGCACTTTTCGTGCGAGCCCCCCGTCTCCGCAGAGAGCTCGTACTTCAGGCTGCGTCGCTTCTCGTTTAGCTCCATCACAGGGTTTTTGCCATTTTTGGTCAAGATGGGCCCCTGACCGCTCTGTTCACGGCGAGTAGAACAGACAATGACATGATAAATACATGTGACTATAAAGCACTTGAACATCTCAATTTTATTCAACTGCAGTTTTCTTAAAAGGAGGCTTCTAAATGGACCAATCCAGGAGGAACGCGGAAAGTACGTACGTCTTCCGATGTCGTAGAGGCCGTGCTGGCGTCTTTTACTGTTCCTTCAGGATCGCAAGCGGACTCTGGTTTAATCTCTGAGCCTGTGGGAAGACCGAGATCCTGTAGGACCTGTGAGTGACAAACATCAAAGCGTTAACTGACAGGAAGAACTCTTCATTCATTTATTTGCCCCATTGGACTTAAGAAAATTGGCATGTCTGGGAGCCAATGGGTTCATCGCTGCAGCAGACAGGTGAGCCAAGACTGAGCCATCAACACGCTTACGTGGACAGAAACACAAGAATCTTGCCTTGATGGCTACGTTGAGCTTGGCGGCGCGTTTGGAAGGCCCGGTGGCCTCGTACGTGTTCCCATTCAGGTCCACGGCCATCGTAAAGACCGGTTCGTGGACCGGACCAGTTTGAGACGTGAGCCGGTACTCCAGGCCAGGTTTGTACTGGTTCAAACGCATCACGGCATTCATGCTGAAATCTTCTGTGACTATGGAGAAAAAGGAGCAGGTGACGAAAGACAGAGAGACTAATATGAGCAATTAAAGTCATTCAATGCAATTGGAGATCAAGAATATAGTAAGTAGGTAAATATTTGGCAGCATTTTTTGATTTAATTACTTTTATTCCCCAAAAGTGGAAGCTTTGAATCATTTCATATTTCTTCAGCATTGGCAAGGTGACATGCTTACGGATAGAAATGCGTCATGGCACATTATGGAGTCGGTGTGCTTTGGAACAATCTTTGCTCTCTGTGAAAATGTGAATCCATCACAGGATTGAAAATAAAGACTAAATTAATTGAGGCCATTTTCTCCTGCTCAGGAAACATTTGAAATCTGCCAGGACTCGTCTCCGCGATCAAAAGTGAATCATTTTGGCGGTAAAATTGCTCAGCAGATCCGTGGTCTGCGATAGTCATCACTCACATGACTTCCTCTGAAAGCGCTTCTGGAACTTGAGAAACTTCCTCTGTTTGCTGTTGAGAAGGAGCTCCTCCTCCTCCTCATCCTCGTCCTCGTCTTCTTCCACTTCGCCGTAAGGCCTCTTGGTGGGCAGACTGAAGTGTCCCGCGGGAGCTATTTGGGCTGGGAGAGAAACGTGCCTTTTTTCGTCAAAGCATTAAATCATTCTTGAAGTATTTTATAAGAGGAAAGATTTGTAGATTGTCAGCTACCTGTGCCCTCTTTGCTGCTGGCCCCACCTGATTTCCGTGGCTTTACAGGTTTGTAGTCCCTCCCCAACACCTTGTGCATCTGTGCAAAAGCACACAGCCTCAGGGCAAGCTGACAAAAAATATTAAAGTTAGATATTTTTGTTTTGCAGAAATCCGAGTGTTCATGTGCTTTGCATTGTATTAGCCTCCTCTTACCTGAGCACTCTGCGTGATGTCTTCACGCTGCTGCTGAGTTAAGTTTTCAGTGGCGTCGACTGCGTCCTTCTCGCACGGATCTTTAATTCCAGGGCCGTCTTTGCACACGTACAGATCAATTGGTTTATTAATACGGATCAATTAGTTGATTAATGTTAAGGCCAGCGTATGAATACTTGTGCTGGTTTGACAAGCTCACCTTGCAAGAGGATTCCAGAGGCAACACACTCTAAAACTCTGCGGAAGGACTCGCCTGCTCCCATTGGTCTCTCGGATGTACCGATAGCTTTCTCTACAAGAAGTTCAAGAGGCTGCGTGGAGGGAAAAACTA
Organism: Scophthalmus maximus; assembly: GCF_022379125.1. Taxonomy (NCBI): domain Eukaryota; kingdom Metazoa; phylum Chordata; class Actinopteri; order Pleuronectiformes; family Scophthalmidae; genus Scophthalmus; species Scophthalmus maximus. The sequence goes on from NC_061522.1 coordinate 19,073,568, forward strand.
ATCAAAACGCTGCTCCATTAAGAAAACAATAAGTCAATGTTTTGAACAGAGAGCCTTTATCTAACTTCATCTGAGCTGCAGAGTTTCCTTACCCATCCTGAGAGGGGCATCCAGGTGGGAACACGGTTGCACAAGTCCCTCATGATGCGGATCACGACGACGGCAGAGCTCAGGTGGCTGACTTTGGCCTGGAGACACAGACAAGAGCCGGTTCCGTCAGAGGAGCTGCCGCCACTTACGGGACCTCACCCTTGTGCTTTAGGGGTTCTCACAAAAAGGCCCCAAAAAAAATAAAAGGCAAGCACAGAAAGGTCCGAACAACTGAGCAATCTCCAGATCAACGACTAAGAAGTTGAATTCCACATGTCCGACACGCTCACGCTCTTTGCTGTTCAGTGGAGGAGTTGAAATTGAGAGAGCTCAGTCTGGCAGACGACATTTTAATGAATCAAGTTTTACGCTGGTGTTGATACCAATGATTTATCATATTCCGTCATTGGTATGGGACAGCACCACTCTCCAACACTCTTCCAAAAATTCTTACAAAGTTTGACATTGTAGGATTATGAATTACATCGACTAGAACTGAGAGTGCAGTTTAAAAACTGCAGCTGTCTCTAAAATGGAGAGAAAAATAAAAAGAAGATTTAATAAAAGGAACAGTTCAACCTTATGCACAAATAAGGACGTGAATGCAAACCTGGAACCACTTGGCGTGGCGGAGAGACGCCAAGGCAGTTAGGCATTTCTGCCTGTCCAGAACGTCCGGCGGATCGTTGACTGTTCGCGCTTCTACTGACGAGGTGGGGTAAGAAGAAAAGGTACAGTTTGACCAAGGGGGTTGGCTCTGTCTTGCAGCTCAGGGAGTAGCAGCTTTCCACAAACCACCGGCAGCGGGGAAAGGGGGGTCCCAAGTAGCTAATTTGCAAATCTGTGGTCCCAACAACCCTGACAGTCGCCTGTCACAGACCACGGCTAACTTTTCACCAGTTTGTGAAAGAGGACTAGTAGTATTTACAACACCGCATAGCGTGTTGTCGATGTGTGCACTTGGTGCCAACTGCCATAAATGCCGCCCCCTTTCCCTCAACCCCTCGGCTTGGGTTTGCTGCTTCCTCGCCCTCCTGAGACAGTGTGTCCAGTTGGTCAAAGGTCCAGCGTTCCTAAAAAACTTCACAAACTAAAAGGCAAATCAGTTGGAAATCACAAGCATTTAGAGAATCTACACGTCTGCCCCACACTGCAGCAAAACTGATGGAGCCCCCTGTTCCAAAACGTTGCTCGTCACAGGCTTCATGAAAGACTGGAAACACAAGGAGCCATACCGGCCTTGTGCGAGTTTTAGCTTATTTCTCACACTAAAAATACAATTCAGCTCATCTGTACGCAGCAACTTTGAGGCTTCTGCAAGTCAACACGATCAAAAGCGCTAAGCAGCAAACTGTTTGCAACTGGGCTGCATGATAATAATTAAAAATTATGATTATATTTATTCAAATGATAATTTTCTTTATAATATATATTTAATATTCATCCCTATTCAAGTAAAAACGTGCTTATTAGTTACATATTTAAAAGATATGCATGATTTCACATAAAATACATGAAATCTGTGTTTTCTTGAAGCAAACGTACCAGCTTAAATAATTCGATTTTAATAATGCTATTAAGTTATACTAATAAGAAGTAATTAGAGCTGTTAAGAATAGCTAATCGATTAATAATCAATTACTAAATGAATCGCCAACTATTAGAGTGTTTATACTATTACAGTGAACTAAATATCTTTTATGTGAGGATGAAACAAAACATCATCTGTGTGTTTTGGGAAACAGGATCGCCATTTTTCGCCATTTTATGAAACTAACAACTAATCGATTAATTGAGAAAATAATCAACAGATTAATCGATTATGAAAGTAATCGATAATTGCAGCCCCAGAAGTAATGTAATGTTAGGTTATCAAATAAAAAAATATCCATCACAGCGAAAAAGATGCAGTTCCACAACAGTCTCATCTGCAGCAGCAGCCACATCTGGGGATCAAATATGCTCACGACAACCACCTGACAACCAAGTGTCCGTCCTGCACCTGATAAAGCCTGACTCATTGCTGGAGCTAAACATCCTGTTCACAATTCTTACGGGATCTTCAATGTGCAGGCCCAGTGTGAAGTGTAGTAAATGGACTAAAACTGCACTGAGACCGGTATGGTTCTGTACGTGGGGCTTCAACAAACTCCCACTCACCATTAAATGAACTTCACTAGAACTTGAAACGGCTCACGCAGATCAACATGGAAGCCAACAAACACTCCACTCCACTCCACTGACAAATTCCCCACATAAACAGACGGCCATTCGGTTGTTCTGACGTTTTTTCCCCTGCCTGGTTAAATTTTAAAAGTCTCCTGAGAGAAACCAAAGGAAAACCCCCTCACTGCTGATCAGTTTTGCTGCAGCTGGTGCCAAATTTACATGTTCAGCATCAAGTACATGCAATGCGCGCTTTCACTTGTTATTCTTGAGAAAAGGCCTTCACTTTAAAAACATGAAAACAATTCGACAAGAATAGACAAAGCTGTTTCTAATGACTGAGGCAATGTTATCAACAACATGTGCAGAATGTATCAGCGACTACAGAGGAAGTGTGGTTGCCGGCAAAAACGCCAGCTTGTCATAAAAATCGACGGCAGGAGCCTCGAGCGAGTGAAGAGCCAACGTCATCGGTTGGTTGTTCACTGGCCTCGGTCTGAGGCAGTCACTGCACAAGCTCCACTGAGGGTGAGTGCGTCGATGATGATGGAAAACCTGTGTGTGAGGTTTGAACTGTCAAAAGTTACAGGTCAGTGGAGCAGTGGAGTGTCTGCATCCTGAGAACACACAGATCAGCCCTGCGAAGGCCAACATCTAGTCGGAGGCTGGACCAACATATCTACCTTCTTTTTCTTCTTCTTCTTCTTCTTCTTTTGTTTCTTCCTTTTTGTCTTCCTTTTCTTCTTCCCTTTCTTCTTCCTTTTCGTCTTCTTTTTCTTCTTCTTCTTCTTCTTCTTCCCCTTCGGCAGCTTTACTTTCTTTCTCCGTCCTGATAAGAGGTGAAGTCAGGTGGATGGTGAGAGTCAGGACTGACTCCTTTGTGCTCGTCACAACAATGGCTGCGTCCACCGGACACTGGCTCACTGTGTATGTCTCGGCTGAATTAGCCTGTTAAAAAGGAAAAACGAGAAGTTAGGAATGCAAAGGTGGACCCTTTGTGATATGGACATTTAACGGAGGATAACATAAAATGGCTGTAGGCGCTCATTTCTACCTCTAACTGTGCGGTTAGCTTTTCAGCCACTTCTTTGAGCAGGGTGACAGTCGGCTTGTTGGAGCACAGCAGAACCAGCTCCAGGTCCTTGTCTCCCTTCAGCAGGAGTCCTTTGGCCACCAGTCCAACCCTCATGACACCACGCAGGACACGCTCTTGTGAATCAGTACTTGGATGGTGAGATGGGGAAAAAAAGAAACTAAAAATATGATATAGTTATCTGCATAAAGTTTAGTCACTGGGACCACGGCCACAGCACATTTGCCCACCACCTCGCTTACCTCTGTGCCTCAGCGTCCTCTTTGTTTTCTTTTGGAGTGTCCATCTGGTCGGACACCGTCTTCAGAGCACACTCCACGTGGGAGACGATCTCCTGCACCGCCTCCAGCTCCTCTGGCGAGGGATACACATCAGAGTGTTTGGCCATCACGTGGCGATCATATGGTCCCTTGTGCACCTGGGAAGATGCAGCCACCTTAGTTGGGGAAAAAAAATAAAGAAAGAAAAATAAGGCTTGTATTGAGAATAAAACAACATAGTGTGTATGAGCAAAGATGTTCAACCAAAAATCTGTGAAGTGCGACTTAACATTTTAATTGGTTGCAACAGTGCATCAACTTTTCCCCAACTCTATTCTGCAGACCCTACTCCGCGTCGGATTGACATAAAATGAGGCATGTCTGTATTTGTATGTGCTCCTCCTTGAGCAACATCACAACCGTATAAATACCAATAATTCAAAGTTAATAATTGTTTTTTTTTGTCACTAAAAAAGCTGCAGTCTGTTACACCTGTCCCTGGCAATGAGACACCAAGACCAGACCAGGTGAACAATCTTCCACCTGTCTCCCCTGTCCCTGGTTACATATCTAATCCTAACCCAACCACAGTAAGAGTCAGAGCCTACCACATAGAAAAAGACCAAAATACCTGCCAAAAAGAATGGCTTGTCCAATTTCCATGGTTCAGATATGATATAATGCCTAAAAAAGGTCATGCTTACAGTGTATTATTGCAGTGCAAATAATTTTACATGCACCTTCATTATGTGTTGGTGCATATAAATGATTAAGTAAGGTGCACCAGTGCAGCCAATGAGAGAAGTTAGTCCTGCTTGAAACGAAGAAGGAAAAAGAAGCCTTCACATGCACAGGAGAGAGTTTTTGTGCAGGTGGAAGAGGGATCTTTTTTTAAAGCACAACAGGAAATAAAATGGTGATGGAAAACACTAGATGTTCACTCTTGAAGAGTGAAAGGGTTAAATGAGTCAAATTAAAAAGCCTTTGGATTATCAAGTCTTAATCGATTTAGCAAGGGAAAGAACCTCATAGTGCCGTTGATCCTCAATCTGCTCGACAGCGGCGATGTAGTCATGATACTGTCTCAGCTCCTCCTCGTAGCACAGGCAGTCGTACCAGTAACGCAGCTCCTCGTATCTGGAGGGAGGATGTCACCCAATGAGGACAACACTGAAAACAGGCTCAGGTGTGCTACAGATGCTACGTCGGAAAGTAAGTGAGAAATGGGGTGTTTGATGAATACTAAGTGACATGACAATCAACATTATTTAATCAACATTTGTGCTTTAATATATAATCTACTACAGCATGAAAAGACTGTGTGTGTGTGTGTGTGTGTGTGTGTGTGTGTGTGTGTGTGCGCGCTAAAAAGAGAAAACTACACGAAAAAAAACACGAAAAAAAGATTTTAAAAAGACACGCGGTCAGTCTGGAACTAAGGTGCATAGAAATTATGCTTTTTCATTTTGTAACATTTCAGATATGTTTTTGTAGAAAGTTATCACATTTAATTATACAGGAAAATTATGAGTTGACTCTGCTCATTTGTCCTTCATCTGGATACCCCAATGACATGTTTTCATATGTTAGAGCTGGGTGTGAGGCGCAAATATTTACATCGCAATAAAAATTTTCACATGAAAATTTTTTGAAGGATAATTCACGTTCATCCCTTTAAAAATGAAGTTATATGCGGACTGCTCTTTCTCCTTCACTGCCATGACTCCTGCTACTCACTAGGTGTTGCTGTGCTTTCTTTCATCATAGGTTCAGGAAGAAGTTTCATGAGGCTTCGTCCGCACATCACCATCATCATCATCATCATCATATCTCTGCATTCACCTGTACATGGTTACATGTGGGTGTATGCATTTTACAGATGAGATGACGTCTTATTATGTAAATGCTGTATATAAACACAATAGATTTTTCCTTCATCTTTAATTGTGTACATTTTAAACCTTATTTAGGACTATGTACACGACCCTGCAGAGTGTGTGTGTATGTGTGTGTGTGTGTGCGCGTTCGTTCGTGCGTGCGCATGTGCGTGTGGCTGCACCTACCTATCGAAATCATGCGGCAGGAGCCGGTGTCCCTCCTGGATCAGACTGTCCCAGTACAGCAGCTCCTCATACGCCTGGTGCTCGTTCCACAATGGCGCTGCAGCGGCCGCCATGCTGTCACGACCCCGTCGGGCTGAAGCTACCGCCTGTTTTGACAGCAAACACCTGTGTCAGCCAGTGTGCGACAGTCAGACGACTGGCGCATGGTCAAACCGTCTGTCCGCGAACCTGCGCGGCTCCCCCCTCCCGTCGTCGGCGGAGGGAGGCTGCAGCGGTAAACATTAGCTTGCTGGCTAATGTTTACAGCAGCAGCAGCAGCGTCCTCCCCCTCGGTGTGAGGACAGCTAGCCGATGTTAGCAGGAGGCCGCTTATTTCACGCCACGCCGCCGAGTTCCGCCTCAGTTTCGTTCGTGCAGTTCGGACTTACCTTTGATGAATAACCAGTGAAAGGTGGAAACCTTTAATTTAGCGTTGCCCACTGTTCTTTTTATTCTTCTCTTTCCTCTTCTTCTTCTTCTGTTTCTTCTTCTGCTGCTGCCCCTTCTTCTTCGTTTTTAATTGCTGTAGGCAACCAGCGTGATAGGCGCATCACCGGCATCTTCTGCTCCGGAGTGTGAAACAGAGATTGAATCATACCCGTTAAACGTATCAGTCTAATAAACTCAAAGAATAGTCTGCAGCTCTTCCCACTCTGCGGGTTCATTCACACTTTAATGCTGGAATCCCAGACAATCGTCCTCATCTCTTCCTTTATATATGTGATCTATCTTGATTATATTCAGTACAATTCATAATTGCATGGGTTACAGTCTCCTCGACCGTAAACCAGATGGATGCTTTCTTATTATTCTGAGTTTGCTGTTTAAATTCAAATGACCCGGCCTTATTCCGTTGCAAATGACTTCTTCTTTTGTTATTGTTGAATTGACTTATTTAGTTGAGTAGTAGTAGTTTGTTTTATCGTGGCTCCTCTCCTGGATGGAAGTGAAAAAAGCAACCCCAGTTATCTGGTGCTCTGGGTCTTTTGACCCATCTCTATACACTTGTACACATTGGGGGCAGTGTTCACTAACATGGACTGTAAATGCTGTTAAGAGGTCCAACAATTACTTCTTTGTCTCCTTCCAGCGTATTGTGCATTACTGCCACCTTCTGTGACCTCTGTACTACACTTCCATGCTTTACATCAGGGGTGTGGGCAACACTTTTCCATTCAGGTGCCATTTCAATACTTATACCATCGTTCGTGGGCCATACTACATTTTTGAACACTTATATATTTTGTATTTTTTTATGTCTCTGTCTTCATTTGTTTGTTGTTGTGATTTTAACTTTTGCTTTTGTTCAGCATTTTGAAAAGTGCTACACAAATACATTTTACTTAGCCTACCTGAATTTCTATATCACACTATAACCATTCTAATGCATTTGCTGGAACTGCTTCTCCTTGGCAAATCCTGCACCTTTAGCACCACGCAATGTGGCGTGCTCTTTTCTGTATCCAAACTGTGCTGCCACGCCTTGATGATGTTTCTTTGGATTTTGATGTTGAATCTGTTACCTATTTATTAATTTACTTTTTACACATTTAAAAAGTAAAATAGTTTTAACCGTGGTTAAAAAGCATCAATGTGTGCCACAGATGTGAATGGCTGTTTACCAGTAGAATGGACTTATGTGCAGACCTATTGAACAGAAAGAAGAAATTGTTGCAGCTGCAGATCACATCAGTGTGGTTGGAAAGACATGATGCAGGGGAGGAAAACAGATGAAAACAGGAAGATGGAAATAACAATATTTCACTGAGGCACGGGAAACATTCAAAGATACTCACAACAGACACAGAACTGCTTGAGAAGACAATTGCCTCTGTAGGAAGGCAGAATACCTTCTTGATTTAATAGCTTATTATCTGCATGACCTTTTGGGGATAATCCTCTTTTTTTCATTATCATAGTGATCTGTGTAAAGCGAAGTCCAGAGAGACTCTGCAGGAAATCCCTTGCTGCAGATCACACGATCCTCAGAGTAAATCCTAATCAACCTACTCATGCAAAACCCAAGTTCCGATTTTTAGATCAGTACTAAGCAGACTGCTCGGAGAGAAGAGGAAACTCTCCACAGTGATTTAACTCTTGAACTGATCAAACTAATCCTGTCAGTTTGTATAGGGCTATAGTTTATATTACTTAGAATTGTGTGTTTCTAGAATAATTTCAAATGATAATCTAAAATATATGCAACAGTATACAACACTACCGTAGCTGTGTAGTATATTTATTAACCCGACAGAATATCCTCCTTCTCCACACGGGCCTATCTGTTAGGAAAATCATGTAAAAGATAATAAGTCAAAATAAATACAGAGTGCAGGTTATATGTACACGTCACATTACTTTGTTTTATTTACATTCAATGTTATTTACACCTCCTCAGTAAATTGAGGGTGGAGTTCAAGTATTAACTTATAAAATTATAAAACTGTATAAACACATGAAAAGCATAATTAAACATTCATAAACTCCACAGTATTTGAATATTAACATTCCTTTATGAAGTACATTCAGCAGAGTACTGAGAATTACAAATATACTGTAAATACTTCTGGTTTAACTCTGGAGCTCCCTCTGATGGTTATACAGCTCAATCCTTCCACATTTGTCTGATGTAAGAGCAAGTCACTGTGCAATTTGTTTGTTTACTTACAAAGAGGTTGAGAAATAAAATCAAATAATATTCAGTCCCTTTTTAAATATCACTCCTGCAGCCCTCTGCAACGTGGTTAATATTGCCTACATCTTTGCCCTTTGTCGTTATGAGTTTCCAAATGAGGATATAATAACAATATGTTCACTTATTATAAGCAAACAGTTTAAAGTTCATGGTACTTTGTGCAAAATCACAGCATTAGCGAGCTTCCATTTGTACGGTCTGACAAAGAACTCACTGTTAAATTTTTATGGATGGATGAAGGAGACGTTTTGGTTGAATCCCTTAAACAATACTTCAGCGGATAATCCAAATTCGATATCTATACTGGTTTGCTCCGCTATCACAGCAACAAAGTGTGTACTTTTCATCTGCTGCTACTTGGCTCCCTCCATCTAAATGTCTTTTGCACACCGAGTTCTTCATATGTTCAATAACCTGCTGACAAAGTTCAACCGCAAAGTATTAATGTCAGTCCTTTCTTTCAGCTCACACATGGTTGACTTCCTTCTTGTCAGAGCTGGGGAAAGACGTGGGCTCCCAGCGGCCTAACATGCTGCCCCTCAGGCCCACTTGGCACTTAGCGATGAGGTAGATTTTGCGGAGGACGGTGCGGCGCAGCAGTATGTAAACCCAGGGGTCGAGAATCTGGTTCCACGTGGCCAGCCTCACGCCCATCACCATCAGGGTTTTATAGTTGGACAGGTCGTCCCCAATGGATCCCATGTAGGAGCGGATCACGGACATCAGGCCAAAGATCTGCAGGCAGGAGACACATTGCTTGCATTTATTGTGTGGTGAAAAAAGTGAAAAACACACTGGTGTGACAGTCACATTTAGATTACTCAAAAAGCTTTGCTGTGATGATGGCAACAAAGTAGTTAGTCTGTGTTTCGGCACAGCTGCACAAGCAGGGTGTTGTTTTCACCCCTGTATGTGTGTGTGTGTGTGTGTGTGTGTGTGTGTGTGCGTGTGCGTGTGCGTGTGTGTACAATAAATTCCACAACACAAGGACAGATTTTCATCAAATTTGGTGGGAGGGTATCTCCAGATGATTCACTTTTGTAGCTAATTGGTCAAATGTCAAGGTCACGGTCAACAAAACATATGGTCAGAAAACATTTTCCAACAGATCACTGCCAATAATAGAGCTAGAGAGACAATCTAAAGCTTATATTGATCATCAGACAATCATCCTCCATCATATGATATCTTAAGATTGTGATGTCATGAAGAAGTCATGATGAAGACATCATGCATATTTCAAAAAGGCACCTTTCCAGGTATCTCTGCATCCTATAGGCCTAAAGACATGACCTATGACTTATATAGATCAAAATATAATTTCTGACCACAAGGTAGGAATGATGTAATGAAGTCTGATAATGACAATCTACAAATTATTTGGATTAACCAATCACTCGTCATCATATGGTATAAATTACATCAAGAATAACATTGTCTGATTAGGGTGTATGTACAACGTATATGTAGGGTTTGCAACAGCCCTACGATGCTTTTCATTCTTAAATTGATCCCGTTTATTTTAATATAAATACAACAAATATTATATATTCACCTGAAACCTTATATGGACTAAAATGCCCTCAGTGCCTGGCATTAATTGACTCTAATGTGGTTTCGATACCAAGTAGTAACACTGCACAATAATGAATATCGATACAAAAGTACCAATATCGAAAATATACTTTTAATATTAAAGCTGCAATGTATTATAATGTGGGGGAGAGAGGTGTGTCTTGAACTAACGTAATCACGCGCATGCTAAAAACCTAAGAAAGCTTTATTGGAAAATAACAAATGTTTAAGGTGTGAAATTCCTGAGTTCATGAGGTGATCTCTGTCTGCACACACAACAGCTGCAGCGAGGCAGAGAGCAAGCACCGAGTGGACTGATCGTGTGCCCAGAGGGTGAGCTAATGTGAGATCTAATGGATTACGTTCATCTGGAATTGATCCAGGCGATGGAGAAGCAGCAGAGTTTGCCATCAGTGACCCTCTCTTTCCCGTTGGACTGTACACTGAGAGCTGTGTAGGTAATCAATATTTGCTATCATTATTACGGTTAAAGTAAAAAAAAACGTAAGTCAAGAGTAAAAAGTCCTTGAAATGAAATATGATGTGCAGGATTTCAGTTGCCTCGGCTGACAAAGACCTTGGTCTGGTCCAGGAATCACATGGTGACAACACACTACACGCGCCACTGAGAAAGGTGTAAGTTGTTGTCCCGCCCTGACGGGCGAAACAGACAAAAACGAGGCCTAGAGCGAGCTGTCAATCATTACGCATTTTCCAGGGAGGAGCTTTAATCGGATAACCGTGAACTGCTGCCGCGTGACGACTCGAAGTAAAAATCTGTGTTCAGTTGATATCGCTTTCTAAACCCACAGCTACTACACACAACCCACACAAAAGTCTGTAAATTTGAGGAGGGGGTGGATAAGGCCTTCAAAGTTTTTTGGGGGGAAAATACAGAAAGAAAGACGTGTAACGTGCTTGAATTCATACATTTTGTGCAAAAATAGGGGTTGACGGTTCTTTTTTTAAATTTAAAAACTTCACTTAATAAAAATGGCCGTCACTGTAATGGCACGAGTGAGAAGTGTTCACACATTCAAGCCCCTCTCTCTTTTTTAATGTGTTTTACTGGTAGCTTTAGTACAGCTACTAGTTGTCATCATAAAAAATCTTTATGTTTGAACAGTTAGAAGCGTTCATCGGTGCCTCCGTCTATGCTGTGTTGGGTCCTTGAATTTGAGGGAGTTGGGCCTGAAGAGTCCTTGAAATTGATATTCCAGAAGGTGTGTGCAGTAGCTGACATTAATCTGTAAGGACTGGAGACTTACAAGTAGTATTATGACTGGCTTTTCGTGGCAAGAAAAATTCTATTTCAGTATATTATGCAAACTAGAGAAGAAGAGAACTAGTGTATACTAAGTTGGGTCATTATGACCTAACTGCATGCTTTCTTCTCACTGCACTTCCTAGCACTCACCAGCAGAGGGCTCCAGCAGATGCACGACGTGACCATGATGCCAACCAGCTGCACCACCATCTCTATGTCGTGGGACTTGGCGGAGCGATGGGAGCCGGGCTGCCTCCTGAGCCGAGCGAGCACCAGCGTCATTCCACTGATGGTGTTGCACACGAGCGCCACGGCAAGCGAGGTCAGACCAAGTCCAGAGAACAGCACCACGAATGCCACGTCCACCTCCTCCGTGTCACTGAGCACTTTGATGAAACACCAGGTCCCTGGGTCCTGGTAGGAGTAAGAGCCCAGGTGGAAGCAGGGCAGCATGGCCACACACAGGGCTACCAGCCAGATGACAGACAGGCAGACCTTTGTCCGTGTTTTGGTGACCAGGGATGAGTGCAGCAGCGGCCGGGTGACGCCCAGGCAGCGCTCGGCCGCCATGGCGCAGCCCATGAAGAGTGGGCACAGGCCGAAGAACACCATGCTGCCACCCAGGAACTGACACATGCCATCAGAAGAGTTGAAGTCCTCCGGACGCACACCTCCATGGAGGTAGAGTCGCAGGACCAGGGCGCCAGGGATCACGTGGCCAATGAAGTCCGTCACCACGAGTGAAGTGGCAAACAGAAGGAATGTGGCCTTGGAGCGTCTGCGCTGGAGGCAGTAGGCGTTGGCCAGGATGAAGATGGCCACAATGTTAGAGATGATGCCCAGCGTCATGGACAATATGACGACAATGACGCCGCTGGTGGTGGGCTGCACCAACGTGAAGTTCCCCTGCTGCGACAGCCCTTCAAAAGCCACCCTGGCCTCCACCTTCCCTCCGCTGTCATTAGAGAAATGAGAGAGGAGCGGAGAGGCTGAGGAGTTGTAGTGGCTCAGAGCTAACATCACTGAACTCTGACGGTCATGGTGTCCACAGTTAAGCGAGGCTGCAAGAGAAAGAAGAGACGGATCTGATGTTTAAACTGCCACTGAACCAATCAAAGTAAAACTCCAGTGAAGCTGTATTGGAAGATAATGGTCACACATTCCTTATTAATTATAAACCTTTATGTTGGTTTCTGCCCTGAAAAAACCAAAACTGTATCTTTTTTCAGATTGGGAACTGAAGCACTCAAGTAAATGAGTTAACACACACAATGCTGACATGCTAGATTTTTTTTGTTCTGCAATTTTTTTTTATTTATCTGAAAAGGTGACACATTTAAGCAACAACAGAATTCCAATGAAGACACATAAATGAACACAACAGCTGTCATGATGCAAGTTGAGTTTTTTTAACACAGGCTGTAAACAGGACAGACTGGCAACATGCAGAATATTAAAATACACTAGATCTGATCAATGTGTTAATACTGTGGCATATTTGATCCTATGAAAGTCAGTTACTACTGTGTGTATATATATATGTATATATACATATATATATATATGTATATATATTGTTACTTTCCCCCATACATCCATTTCTCATGGAAAACATGTTCCATCGCAACATTAGATTTGCAGCCGTTTGCAGACTGTAAGAAACAATGAACAGTCAAATTCAAGTTCATGGTAACAAAGACAGTAAAAAGTGTCTATCAGATTGCAAACATGCAGTCTAGTTCCCAGATTAATCTTCTCTAAGAGAAAAAAAAACCAAACAACAACTTTATTAATTACATTTATCCAGCCATGGCTCACCACTTCATAGCTCTAATCTCCTTCTCGGTGCAGCTGGACATCCAAAAGATGTTTGTTTTCCTTGTGACAGATATCCAGAGAGAGAGAGAGAGAGAGAGAGAGAGAGAGAGAGAGAGTCTCAGCAGAAAGCGTCCAGAAACAGGGGGGAAACCTTCAAATCATTATTCGCCTCGATGATAAAGTGCAGCGCCTCGATGATGTCCCGTGCGTAATACTTTCCACGGCCGAGTGCGTCCGGCTGCCGCATGGTCGCGCGGAGGGTTGCGGAGGACCGAAGGCACTGGAGGATTCCCACTGACACTGAGAAACACAGAGCCGCGTTTTTATAGAGTCTGTCCTCCTTCAGGTCCGTGAGGGCGTCCTCTGCCGCCGTGCGCCCCCGGAGCCAGCCCCCCTCTCCTGCGCGCCGCGCCGCGCCGTGCCGCGTCGTGCCGCGCCGTGCCGTGTGTTTACTACACAGTCATCGCGGGGGTCACACGCGCGCTCATGTCTTTACTCACCTCAATGTGTGTCACCGACACTTCCAAGAAGTTACCTCAAACAGCCCCGGACAGCACAGATATACAGATCCGCACTGCTGCAGACACAACGTCGACTTTTTTCTTCTTCTTCTTTTTTTTTTTTTTTATGTCACCACATTGTTTGGATTTAAGCTCTGGGTCAAGATCAGACTCCAAGATCGACTTTTACTGGTTGTAGCCCTAATGGATTTGTGGTGAAGACGTTTTGTCTTCTGAAGTTCCACAGCCGAGATTCTTTCTTCTTCTTTTTTTAACTGTTTAAACCATGTGCTCAAAATAACCAGGGGGTATCAGTTGTCTGGTAAAGATCCAGATGATGGCTATACTGTTAATCAAGCTGCTGTTTCTCTATTCTCTGAATAAACGACCTCCAACTAGGTCAGACACTACATTGATATTAAAGAGATTTAATTAGATGAAAATATCTAATAACTCTCAGAAGTGTTGGTTTCGAAGTTGTATTTTTTTGGAAAGATCCAATCACCTATTTGCAAACTCGTCGGGATTTGTATGGAGAGGTGATATTCGCCCTCATGATAGATCCAGATGTTTTCCAAGGACTCTGATATCGGTCCTGAGGGTTTTTGCAGCTGCATTATTGGAAAACATGTCAAATTTCCTTCATGCTGATTGACAGTCTGACAGGGGAAACCACGAGGAGGCATAATGTATCTCTGATTTTGGTTGCTTTGCCGCATACTGGGGACAGGTGTTCGTGTTTGTTTTATTTTTTAAGAGAGCCTGGCAGCCCAGCTGGACGCATACTTGCATAAGTTGTGGTCTGGAAACAAGGAAAGAGCAACATCCCAAAATTGGCTGCTGCTTCACAGGAAACAGAGTGGAGGTATAGGCACTGACACTTAAATTGGGTTTACAAAACTTAGACGGAGAGACGCGCGGAGGGAAGGTTTTTACCGGCTGGCAAGCGGTGCAGTCGGTGCGGCGGCCGTCTTCTGACGATACGTTGTAGAATTTCACAACATGTTAAAACATCAAAAATGTCCATTAGGGAAGTATTCATTTGTGAAAATTGCAAAGGGGCATCTGTTCTATGTCAAAGGACTGATGTCTGCAAAAAACATTTGACAGCGGCAGACGGTGAGCTGGGGTTCACCTAACACTGAGTAAAAACACATCTGGTGCGGACACATAACCACTTTCAGCAGCTTTCCCCCTTTCGACGAAACAAGAGTGCACATCCATGCTAGCGGCTCACAGAAGGCTGCTCAGCTGCAGCGGTGCTTTGAGCTAAATGCATTTGTCTGCACGCTGACATTCTGACTGTGGCAATTTGGACATGCTGATGTCGAGCAAATGTTGTCAGCATAAACTGATCAGCTCTTATCGAACGGCGCAGCCGGGGCCGGGCGGGAGCGCCATCGGTTTTGCAGGTATCGTTGCACACAAAATGTTGGCGCTGCAGGGAAAGTCAGGGGGTCCCTACAGAGGTAAATCTTCTGAATAACTGTACAAAGAGTAAAGTCAGTCTAACCTGCAGCTGTCCAAACATTTCAGTCAAAACCCAAACACCTCGGGCCACCTTGGTTGCCGAGGTATTCAAGGTTCCGACCATGAACCACCTGGCTTGTGTTCGTCCCATGACCTTTTTCTTGTTCTTCCCCCCGTCTCCCACTCTCACCTCATCTGACCGTTGATTCTCCGGTCAACAGTCAGATCGGCATAATAAGCAAATAAAACTGTCCACAACAGAGGTTTTAAATGGCACTAAAGGTCAAATAAATATTGAAGTGATGATAGGAGTCATCCAGCGGGGACAATGAATGTCTCCGTTTGCATTTCTCGGAAGTCCATTCAATTGTCAAAGTGATTTAGTCAGGACCGAAATAATGGACTGACGCATCGAAGGACCATCTCTAGAGCTGCGCTGTGAGAATGTCTCTCGGTGGAGTGCAACAATCCTACACATGATTGTCTGAATCTTGCAGTAGAAATATAAATCTATGAAGCAAGAGGTCTGGTGATCTAAATGATTTATTAGCTCTGCCAAGGAGGATATGATTTCATTGGCGATTGTCTGTTTGTTTGCTGGTTAGCAGGATCATGCGAAAGTTACTGTGCCAATTTCCATGAAATTTTGAGGAAGGGTAGGGCACGGTCCAAGGAAGAGCTCGTTTCATTTTGGAACTGATCCGGATAAACAAGCAAATCCAAGAATTGTATTTCACTTTCTTTTAACATGGTGACATAGGGCATTAGCCTTGGTGGAGTTATAAGTGCTTTTTTTTTTTTTTACATACGTAAAATAAAATTTAAAAAATCCTGGATCCACCCCCTCATCCGCATCTGCACAAACATTTAATGGGTTCTTCCCACATCCCAGGCCCTATCTCTGCACCAGTTTTTTACATAATCCTGCTAACAAACAAACAAAAAAACTGCACCAAGAGAGCGTAGACCTCCACCAAGGCTGAGCAATCCCCCACCTATAGGATGTTTCAATAATAATCCTGGATCCAGATCTGGATTCCTCACAAAATGTAATCACGAGACTTCTCTTTAATTAAAAAAAATTGCAAACAGACGCGGTTGAAAACGTAACCTCCTTGGCAGGAAACAGTCAGTAGCAGTCAAACGCAAAAACTGCTTACAGTGAATTTATGCATGTTCAGTTCTGACCCCGACTGTCGTTGATTTCAAAGCCCACAGAAGGAAGTCAGCATTAGACATAAGCTTGCTTTATATTCTATGAGCTTCATGCATGTTTATCAGCACATCGAAATAGGCATGTTTCCGCGTCTGTTGCTCTTGGACCGGAGAGCCAATAAACGATGTCTGATTGTCTTCCGTTCCTGGTGCCCCTGCAGCCTCTTGAATGCAAAAAATCAAGTGTTTGGCCACCGTGTGCGTTAATCCTCCCGCTCTGAAAGGAGACCCCGTTGATCCATTTTTTCCCCATCAATTGCGCTCACAAATGGTTCCATTTGGCCTCCACAGACCACTGGCTCGTCCAATATCAAGTCTGGGGTTTATGGGTTTGAGGTTCCTCTACACCCTTCCCCTTTCACGGACCACAAAGTGAAAAAAACCCAAAAAGAAAACAAAACCGCTGACTGCATACCTGATGATCTTCGAAGCCCTCTGAGAAGGAAGAGCCCCTTCAGCCTGGAAAAGTTTACAGTAAGATATCTATCTTCACTCAAGATGGAAATGTAACATTGAAAGAAAAGCGTCAGAGGTTTTCGTGTTGCATGTGCACACAAGTATTCTATCTTGGCTTCCAGACTCTAAACTCCCCCACCACAACTGTTTAACAGTTCCTCTCATCGGCCATTTTGCCAAACCGTTCTCCAGAGCACATGCCTGTATGTCAGAGAGATTGAGTATTTCTTTACATGTGAGTAGCTTTGAAGCAGAAAGGAGTTTGGTTTGCCAGTAACTGTAATCCCTAATATCTGAAATATGAGCCCTTTTTTTTATTACTGCGAGGTACATTCAGGCCTAAGACAGTAGTTTTCACAACTGCAATGTGCTAGTTTCAATAAAAAACAATATGACATCATATAAATGCTTTGAGTGTGGCAAGGGTAACCATGGGGTCATCGGCTTGTACATTCCTCACTGTCATTTTAGGGAAAGGCTGGCTATTACGTGTGGAAAGCCGCACGCTATCTGTCCGGGCGCCTCAGGAACTAATAGGCCAAAAACGAAACAGTGGAATGCTCGCATGAGAATATTCATCAGTGAGTAGAGGAGACAAACAAGCTGTCAAAGACAGAAACAAATTCAGTGACTCTTCTCTGATGAGACACACACACACTCATCGGAGTGCAAATTGTTTAAAAACTGCTGTCTGGCTGGAACCCAGCGGTCATTTCTAATATTCCACTACGGTTTTGCGTACTGTACTGTATGTCTCTACAATGGCGGTACAGCACGGCCGCTGTGCCAGGAGAAATAGCAAAATCATAAATCTGTGAAATCCCCAAATACTCACAGTTGTCCCTCATTCGCAACACCAGACTAGATGTTTATCACGGCTGATTTTCCTGCCCTCCAGACTGGAAAACATTAAAGAGTACTCATTTTAATCTGTGTTCTTTGGATAGTTACCCAGAGGAGGCAATCGAGTAGCAGCGCCTTCTAAAAGAGGCGATTAATATTGTACATAGCTGTTGTGGCCTCAACAATAATGGTAGAAATATACGACGAGACTGGTGGATGAGAGTGGAGGGGTTTTGTCACTGTTTCCTTTCCATTAAAGATTTTTGGTGCGTGAAGTCATTCCAAATGTTCCTCTACTTTGTTTTTAGTTATGACAAACAAAAGGAGCAGAAAGATGTCCTCATTCTTAACTCACTGTCCAGCGTTGACACATGCAGGTGGATATTTACTGGAGCATTTGAGCGAACAGAGCGAAAATGTTTTAATATTTGCCCCCCCGGTCTGACATGATGTGAAAGAAACCAACAAGGCTTCGATGTGGAGTCACAAGTGGATGCATTAAGCTCAAGGTCCTGGAATGCCTTGCAGCTACTCTCAGAACTTGCATAAGCTTATCCGGACCAAATATTCTCTCTTGCAGTGTCTAAGCGGCAGCCATTGTGCTTTTGCCAAACTACAAAGTTTAGCAACATAATCTGAGAGGAAGTTCTCGATAACTCAAGATGCGTTCTCCGTATCCATAGCCTCATAAGGTCAAACTTGCACTTGTTCATTGAAATATCTCAACATGTAACTGGCAGACTGACATATTGGTTGGCGAAGGCACCAGAAGGGCCTATCAGATGGTCGTCAGACACCTTGCCAAAAATTGGGAGTTTGTTCGAAAAGTTTTGGTCAACTCTCTGGAATCACGCTGTTATTGGCCAGTTGTTTGGAGGAGATTAAAAAATGGAATCTTACTTGCATCTTACAAACCAGGGCAGCCCCAGATACAACTAATGATCTGTATTGATCACTTCCTGCAACATTATAGCACAAAACGGAAATTATAATGCATCTTTCTGGGGTGAGCTACATCCCATCTGTTTTAAGAGCTAAGCTCAGATATTATTACAGTCATATAACATGTAAATGGAGATGGGTTATAACCCTCACGTGGCCCAGCTATCACAAATGTTGACCTTCAAAACAGATCCATGTACATAACGTTTCTTCCCAAAGAAATCAGTTCTGGAGGACAACCTTTCCCTTTTATTACAAATCTATCACCGTGTCCACTGCCTGTCCTCGAAGGAAAGGCGTAAATGTACGTGGTAGTGTTTCTACGTCTGTCAGGCCACAATGCCAGATTGTTATGAATGGTTAGTTTCACCCCACCAATGGTTTGACCCTCTGGTCAGTAAATCAAAACAGGAGAGTAAAGACATTGTCATCCTGAAGCCACCTGCATTTGTCTCCGGGGCTGATACGTTGATGATGCCTTTCTGTCTTGAGGAAGGAAAAAAAGAAGCTTTCTGACTGAACAATATTTCACATGGATACTGGCAAAGTCAACATATTAAAATTAATGATCTGTGTCAGGATTTAATTTATGAGGTATTGGAGGGAGAGAAGACAGAAGGAGGCAAGACGAGAAGTCCAGTCAGGATGGTGAAACAAATAAGAAATCATGAACTCATCATGAAATGTACAAAGTAAAAAAGAAAGAAAGGGGGGAAAAAGAACATTACCGTGACTTGGACACCGGCCTGGCTATTAAGACTGTCCGAGCACACACACATATTCATACTGTTTTAGCACTTAGTAATCCTTACCTGGGATTTGCCAAGTAAAGGCACCGTCTTTACTGCTTTCCCATGCAATTTTTTTATTTCCCCATTCACTCTTCCTGTCACAAAGCATCTTCCAAAGTGTCCTCAAAAAGACACTTATTCCATTTCAAATACATTACACAAACGCTTTGTGCTACTGGATTTCCAGTAATGAGAATATGCTCCTCACAACCTAAGAAGTGAATCACATTTGGGTGCTAAAACTCAAGGTAAAAAAAAAAAAATCAAACATAATCCTTTCAAAATTCATGATTAATGATTTTTTATGGCGGTCTGAGCTCCCTGGATTCTAAAAGTGTTCATGCATTATATTCTCTAAGTTCACAAGACGGACACTGCGACCTTTTTCTTGAGGACAGAAAAGACGGTAGATGTTTTTGTATACCCTTTTACGGTTAGCCTGCAATTAAATGTCATGATGTAAATCCATCAGCCTACGGAAAAGCAAACGCCAAGAAACGCGTCCAGCACAGGATCACCCTTTTTTTTTTTTTTTCCTTTTTCGACTAAATGTACTTCTGAGAAGAGAAATTCTCAAGACCTCTTTCCTGTTGTCTTTGCGAATAATGAAACTGTGACATTTCTGTGGCTTTTTTTTGTCATAAATCTTACTTCAACGCGCAAACCCATGACAGGTTTCCATATCAGTGTTTAATGGGCTACATCAGGACAAATTCTCCCTGCACGTGCCTCGGCCAAACTAAACCCCTGTCAGTATCTGAGTGAATCTGTGAGGACTGCATCCAGCTGCATTGGCTGATGTGCTGCGCTTGTCCTGCACAAAGACAGAGAACTCCAGTGCAACAGTGGCAATAACAAACATGAATCCAGAGTTGAACGACACGCTCTTTTGTTTGTGCTGCTTTGTGCATCCAATTTTTCTCTTTTTGTCAGAAAAGACGAGACCACATCTGCTTCCAGTCCGGCACCGAGCTTGCAGCTCAGGTGAGAAATAAGCAGAAGCTTTGCAGATAGACTCAACATATCTGGGTACGGCGCGCAGTCTGCTCCATGACAACGGCGCCGACCGTCATTCCACACGCGTCGAAATCTCAGTTGCTCGGCTGGTGTCTGCGGTAATGAAACTGAGAGCCTCGCCTCTGTGCAGTGATTAATGAGGGGTCCTGTCAGTGTGAATAGACGAGGGGAAGTGGTAATTGAAGTGGGTGTGCAGCAGAGCAAGACTGAAGGACCGCAGCCTGCTAATCAAGTCCGCCGAGATCTTATTAATAGGCGACGGTGACACAGGCCCCCGACAACTCCTCATCCGCACCCACGCGCAAAAAACAGATACCTGGAGCCGAGCGAGTAAACATTTGAAGCCCTTGCTTCCGGAAACATTGCGCTTCTTAATTCTGCGTGTGGCAATTAAATTCCAACTCGAGCTATTTTACTTTGGCGGCTTTTCTTAACATTTGCGAAAGACAATGCTATAATTTGAACGCGAAAAAAAACCGATTTTCAATAACTGAAAATGACGTGCAGGGCTGCACGGTGGTGTAGTGTTTAGCACCTTCGCCTCACAGCAAGAAGGTTCTGGGTTCGAATCCCGGTTCAAAACCAACCAGGGCCTTTCTGTGTGGAGTTTGCATGTTCTCCCCGTGTATGCGTGGGTTCTCTCTGGGTTCTCTCCGGGTTCTTCCTCCCACAGTCCAAAGACATGCAGAATGAGGTTAGGTTCATTGGAGACTCTAAATTGACCGTAGGTGTGAATGTGAGAGTGAATGGTTGTTTGTCTCTGCATGTGGTACTGTGATAGGCTGCCGACCTGTCCAGGGTGTGCCCCGCCCCTCGCTCAATGTTAATTGGGATTGCCCCCCCGAGACCCTCAAGTGGATAAAGCGGAAGACGATGGATGGATGGATGGAAAATGACATGCTGTGTCTTAACAAAAAGAATTAGTTTGACATTTTTGGTGTACAGTTAACATGAGGCCGCAGACGACGGCCAACTAGTGTAGACGGAAAACAGAGGGGAACAGCTAGCTCAGCTCTGAACAAATGTAACAGAATCGGCTGACTAGCAGTGAACCTTTTGTGCGTTTACATCTATCTAATTTGTCTTTCAAAAACAGAAGACCATTAGCCATTTCACAGCGGATATATTAGCCGTATTAGTGCTAAGGTAAGAGGAATTCATATCAATCTTCATACCTAAATGTTGACATTGATTTCACTGATGATCAATGATCAAAACAATCAGTAGAAGAATATCAAAGAGCACAAAGCTCTGTTTATCAAAGACAAAGGCAATCAGGCCTGAAACGATAAAAAAAAAATCTGATCCACAGGGTCGAATGGAAGTGAGTCGTGCAAGGGAATTAAAACAGGGAACATATCAGTCCTTCATCTTTTCCTCCGTTTCTGTCTTTTGTCAACAAAGAAAGTGATTTCACGTACACGAGCCTTGAAATGAGATGCTTAATGGGGTTTGTTCTGTCTTGCTCAAAGGCCGTTCATGTCCTGACACATAACTATTTAAAATCTGTCAGAACCAAACTCGGGAAAATGAATAAATAATCCTCAGCAGATTACTTTTCTTCTTATTTCTAATAAACACAAAATAAATTGATCTTTTTTGCCTGACAATGTGATGGACATTTTCTACGATTATGCACACACAAATTCCTTTTATGCCAAACCATCACAACCTAAACAAAACAAGTACTGCAAGACCTTTGGTTATTCACCCTGAAGATGTTGACATGTCGTTCCACTGCTTGTGGAGAGATGGAAGTGACAAGTTTCGACAGAGGCAGATTGCTATTGATCAGCAATTATCTTTAGAAACAGAGGAACCAAAGATCTCATCTCAGTGTGTCAAATAGGATGCTTTGCACACAGATTTACCACACCGTCGGGAGCGGTTATACCTCGGAGCCCATGTGATTTTGGAGCCGTCCATCTCTTCAAACCAGCTCCTTTTCTTGGTTTCCTTACTGTCTGCGTCATCTGTCCCTCATTCGTGATGAAATGTCAGCGGCAGAGGTCTATGATTGAGGCTTGAAATCATTGGGATTTGGCGTTCATCACAGCTCAAGAATATGCTTCTTAACGCGCAGTACAGACAACAAACTCGAACAGCAAAATCAGGAAAACGTTCCTCCTGTGTTCAAGAATAAATGGGTCAGGGCAGATGGACCTGACTGGGAGAAGGTTTGGACACGTGCTTCCTGTTACTATCTGTCTTCAGCCTGAGCGGTTATGCAGGGATGAGTGTGCAGCACTGTATGACAGATTTAGTGCAGCTGTGACACTGTTCTGCAGACGGACAGATAACTCTCGCCCTCCTGACCTCGAAACTTCTGCTGCTTTGACGGCTCAGAACTTGCTCAGCATTGTTCTCCCCAAGGAACGCTCTGTGCGGTGGCGACGCAGCGACTGCAACGCGCCAACTCACCGATTTCAGTACCGCTGCTGATAGCGACCATGCTGCGTTTGCCTCCAGTCTGACCTCCTCTTCTGTACTCACAGACGGGATCTTTTTTTCTCTACTGGGGGATTTGCCAGAGGGGCTGGAAACTCTAGTAATTCTACCAAGGGTAAAAAAGTTTTCCTCCAAATTGTCACATGTTTAGTTTTGTGAAAATCAATTATATTGAGCCCAAAAAGACACTTATGCTTAATAACATACAATCTTTACCACCCCCCTGCAGCATGAATCATATGTAGGCTATAGGCTACATGATCAGTAATAATTTGATAATTGTGAGCAGATAATTCATAACTCAGTATACAATAGCTGTATGCACAATGAGAAATATTTGCTTGCAAACGTGCATATCATTCACACACGCTGTGTTCAAAAGTCATTTAAAAAATATATTGTGCTGTAAAGCTATGATTAAAAAAGTCTTTTGAAAAGTGCAGGTACATTTAACTCATACCAGGGACGGCTGTGACTCAGCAGGTAGAGACGGAACCTTTTCCTCTAATGGGCAGGTCAGCGGTCCGAACCCCACTTTCCCCAGCAGTCTGCATGCTGAGGTGTCCTTGGGCAAGCCACTTAACACTAAATTGCCTCTGACGGCTCCTTCTGGCAGGGTATGAATGGGACAGAAAATGCGTGGAAAATAGCAGCGCTGTATGAATGTGTGTGTGTGATTTGGTGAATGTGGCTTGCGCTATAAAAGACCTTTGTGTGGTCGACAAGACCAGAAAAGCACTTTATAAGATACAGTCCATTAACTTACTCTCAATCACTTAGTCATCACTTCATCAGCAGATGGAGTTTGCTCATTCGTCATGACATGTGGAGATTCATACCTCATTCAGAGACTTAATAAATAAAATGATGATAAGTGATTTATTAGCGAGATATGTCTCGTAACCATTTCATCATGATGTTCTTTTACTCCACCAATGGAATGCATCACAGAAAGAGTTATAATTGTTGATGAATTGGCCAGAGCCAATCCCGGCTGACATGGAAGCGAGGGGCGGGTTACACCCTGGACAAGTGGTTAGTTCATCACAGGGCCAACATGCAGAGACAAGCAACCATTCACACTCACGGTCAAGTCCAATGAACCTAACCCCAATCTGCACGTCTTTGGACTGTGAGAGGAAACTGGCGTACTCAGAGAAAATCCACACAGGCGTGGGGAGAACA